>NW_010559827.1:297-25687 GCF_000687285.1 Phaethon lepturus
ACAGCGGCGGTCAAATCGTGTAAAGGACAGAGTTTTTCATGCACTTGCATTCCTTTCCTGGGCAATGCATTTGTTTAGTCACGTTCATACCAGTCTGACTCTTAAAAAATGCTTGGTCTTCCTTTTCAGGTCGCAGATCTTCTCTTTCAAAGAGCCAAAGATGCTGGTCTGGAGTATGACTGTGTGTGTGGCGTTCCTTACACAGCACTGCCGCTGGCCACGATTATCTGCTCAGAAAATCAGATTCCAATGCTGATACGGAGGAAGGAAGCAAAAGACTATGGTAAAACCTTCAAATCAAGAATTTGTGTCTACTTGTTGTCTTGTTTGGAAAATGGATTTATATATTTGTAGTTCTTTGTAATGTGCAGTTTAAGTTTACCACTCCAGTTCAAAAAGCAGCCCCTTTTCCCCCTAAAACATACCTCCCACAGCATCCTGACCTGATCAGGCTCTCCCAGCTGGTTGCTGATTAGGCTGCAGCTTGAATCCTGCTGTAGTAGGATTGGAGATTCTTGGGAGGGGGTGATGTTCTTTATTTTTGCTTGTGGGCTTTTTTTGTTTTTTTCAGCAGTGTTTTTTTTTCCTTGGCACCATTACTATGGTTCTGGGTTACTGGCCTCTTCCGGAAACCAAGATTTATAACTCAGTTTCTCTCATAAGCTGAGACCAGTGCCACATTTCACCCCCAAACAGAACCTCTTCCTGCTTGTGAAGGACAAGTCAATTGTGATAGCAGTTAACTGCCTGGCACAAGTTTTCTGGTGTCACGTGGATTGTAAAGCTGTACTCTAGGCTATCATGGTCTGAGCACCGTACTCGCTGCATAATGTTCTGCTGCTTGCTGCTTCCTGGGAAAACTAGGCATCCTTTGTTATTGCCCCTCAGGGGGCCTTTCATGGACTTGTGCCTGTTGTTGGTTAGGGCAAAGGCATTTGGGGCTTTACTCCTAATTGTTCTAACAGGCATATTAAGCACAGAATACTGCCTGTGGAAAATAGGAAATATGCTGAAGAGTACTAGTAACTTGGCTTATTTAAAGATGTTTTAAATAACTGGAGAATATAGTTTTGTAATTCTGAGCATTCAGTTCATGGCAATAATAAACTTCTGTAGTCATCTTATCCAAAGATTTAAATTTGTGCAGTTAACTATATGTCAGTTTTGTTAATAGAACGTAACTTCTGGAAACATAAAAAAGTATTTTCTTAACTTGGAGAAGTAACAGTCCTTATCAATTGAATTATGAGTCAGTGACTGAGCTGTGGTAAGAACTGTGGTGTCAGGTAATAACTAATTACCTCTTCATACTGACAGTGAATGTGAAATTCCTATTCTCGAATTCCGTTGGACTTCAGGTTATGCTGCAATGTATGCTTGTATGTGGAACAAATATGATCTTTATGTTAGCCTAGCAAGTTAAAGTTTTGGTACTTCTAAGTTTTTTTGGGGTCTTTTAAACTTTCTTCATTTAGTAGAGTGTTTGCCTTTTATTTTTAAGGTACTAAGCGGCTGGTAGAAGGCACCATTAATCCAGGAGAAACATGCTTGATCATTGAAGATGTGGTAACAAGTGGATCTAGTGTACTGGAAACTGCAGAAGTTCTTCAGAAAGAAGGATTAAAAGTCACGGATGCTGTAGTGCTGTTGGACAGGGAGCAGGGTGGGAAGGCCAGGTTAGAGGAACGTGGAATTCGCCTGCACTCTGTGTGCACCTTGCCCGGGGTGTTGGAGGTTCTCCAGCAGCAGGGAGAAGTGGCAGCTGAGATGGTTGAAAAGGTGAAGAAATTCATTCAGGGAAATATGTTTGAGCCAGTGGCCCAGAACGGCCCCGCACCCATGAAGAGACTCTGTAAAGAGCTGAGCTTCAGCGCTCGTGCCAAGCTGCCAGGGGTACATCCTATTGCAGCCAGGCTTCTTGTGCTCATGGAAAAGAAGCAAACGAACTTGTGCCTTTCTGCTGATGTCACCAGCTCCAAAGAGCTGCTGCAGTTAGCTGCCATCCTGGGCCCCAGCATTTGTGTCCTGAAGACTCATATAGACATCCTGAATGATTTCACCCAAGAGGTAGTAAAAGAGTTGAGAACACTTGCAGATCAACATGAATTCTTGATTTTTGAAGACAGGAAATTTGCAGACATTGGAAACACAGTGAAACATCAATACGAAGGTGATTATCATCAACTGGTGTTGCTGTTGGTGTGTGTGATTGCAGTGCTGGCACAGTTGCCAGGAGAGATTGTGGAATCTCCAGCCTTGGAGAAGACTCAAGGGGACAAGCCCCTGAGCAACCTGATCTATCTTTGAAGTTAACCCTGCTGAGAGGGCGTGACCTCCAGAGGCCTCCTCCAACCTAAACCTTTTTATGAATCTGTGGTTGTGCTCAGTAAGTACTTTTGAATAGGTGTTTGCCATGAGAAAATGCATCGTGGCTTCTTAAGGCAGCCTGCTGTTGTATGCTCATGTGCTCGTTCTACAGCTTTCATTTGATATTGCATCTGAACTGTAGAAACCTTTTTTTCTGATCCTTACGTCCATATGATGTGTATGCTGTACTGAAAGGTAGCACCTGTGACAGTGGATTTTTAGGTTACCATAAATGCCTCAATTAATATTAAAGGCAAGATACTAAGAAGTGTTTATGAAAAGTAAAACAGAGATTACACTTTGTAGTTAGACAACTATCAGGACTGTCTGAGACTGAACTTGTAACTGTAAAGCTTCAGTAGTAAAACTGTCTTTTAAAATGCGAATGATTTAGCATGCAGCTTGTTTTGTTTGACTTGTGTTTCCTGCTTAATACATTTCTAATGACACTTTGCCTATGTCTTCCTATCCATGTTCTTAGGTGGTGTGTTCAGAATCGCATCCTGGTCAGACATTGTTAATGCCCACGTGGTTCCAGGCTCTGGAGTTGTGAAAGGTCTGAAGGAAGTAGGTCTTCCTCTCCAGCGTGGCTGTCTTCTGATTGCTGAGATGAGTTCCCAAGGGTCACTTGCAACAGGTGAATACACAAAAGCTGCGGTAAGTAGGCAGTCTTGTTTCAGGATAAAGCTTGTAAAGTGCTGTGACCGAGAGATTTTGTGTGCTTCTAGTATTTGCACTTCCAAAAGTCTCTCCAGCTCTTAACTATTACAGGTTTTTTTTCTGTGGAGACTTGGGAATCTTGACAGGGTGGTATTTAAAGGTTGCAGCTGTAGGCTAGTCATGTGAGGTGGTCAGAGTTCACTGTGAATTCTAGTAAACATACCACATTTGCTATTAGCCCCCCCCCTTTTTTTTTCTTCTCTTAAGCAATAAATTTCTAAGTAGTTTAAATTCATTCATTGTATTATTTATAACATAGGAAGAAACATAACATTCATATTCCTGACTGCAAGTGCAGCAACATCAGTGAGGGGTGAGTCAGCTCTTGGTGACTTTATATTGATAAAGCAAGAACAGGTGTTTCATACCCCTGCCTTGAACAGCTTAATGTGTCAAAGGATGGATGAGAAGCAGATTGTTAGTCAAGCCCAGTTTTAGATATATCACTTTTACCTGTTTACTCATCTTCAGGTACAGATGGCTGAAGACAACCCGGATTTTGTTTTTGGATTCATATCTGGATCTAGAGTTAGTAATAAACCGGAATTTCTTCACTTAACTCCAGGGGTGCAGCTGCAAACTGGAGGTAACTTTTTCTGAAATATTTATAATCAGTCTGTAAAAAGTGATCTAGCCTTCAGTGCAAAAGTGACTTCTGAAGAGGGTTTGCTGATTCTCTGGTGGGAGGAGTCTGTTTGCCAATATGGGCTGCCTTCTGTATGTCTGGGTACACTGATCCCTTCCCTGGGAGCTCTGAAAGGCAATCAGCAGGCATATATAAACACTATAAAGCACAGTCCTTAAAAAGTGAAGTGTCCTCAGTGTTCAGTTAGATGTACAACTACTCAGTAGGATAGAGAAAAGATTTTTAACAAAGACAGAAGTCATAACACTTGTTGATACTGATACAGATGCAGTATCAATGAATTGGAAGTCTTACACTGACTGAATCAGGTAGGGGAGATATATTTCTCTGCAATGCTTAATTCTTATGAAACCTGAAGTGAAATCACAAGTGCTTACACGAATGTTTGGGAGTTTTGCCTGTTTTAAGAAGACTAAGCCTTAATTGCAGTAATCCTGATTGGTGCTGCTTTCCGTAACTGTTCCATCTATTGTGATTTGGTAAGTTGTGAAGAAGGGAGTGCTCTGTCAAATTTGATCTCTGTAATAGGGGATTTGTTAGTTTTGTGTTATGTCTGTAGATTGTTAGGGTGAGAGCTGGAACACCATACCTGTTCTCTGTACCAGCACCTCTTTGACAGTTTTAAGTAGATAGTTTTGTATGAACTAAAAAAAGTGGTGTCTCTATTTCAGGTGATAACCTTGGACAGAAGTACCTAAGCCCCAACAAAGTTATTAGTGAAAAAGGTTCAGATATCATTATTGTGGGACGTGGCATCTTGTCAGCTTCAGACTGTCTTCAAGAAGCAGAGAGGTACAGGAAGGCAGCTTGGGAGAGCTATATCAGCAGACTTGGTATTCATGCCAAAGATTGAAAGCAGGCTACTTCCCTAGACAATAAACAAAGATGATGGAGCTGCAATCATCGTGGGACTTCCAGTTAAATACATAGACACCTCAGCCAGGAGAAAACTGCACTTTTGGAGAAAAATCTGTTACCATGTTATTTTTAATGACACACATATAGATCAAGTTGTACATGCCATAGTTTTTTTTAATATTTGAATGTATGAGCCCAAAACTTCATGCCCAGTTTTTAGCTTTAATAGCTTTTTTCGGCTGAAAAATGTTGCACAAAACACTCCAAGGGTTTTTGGTTGACTGTCCTTGCTTTTGTTTCTTTTCCCCACCCTCAACTTCCTTCTGGCTCTGGAAACAGTGTTTTACTGTTCTTAATAAACTTCACCTGCAGACCTGACCTGCTGCCCCACTCTTGTAGGAGTACTGAGCTCTGCTATTTTCAAGGAGTGAGTAGGTATCTTAATCCCACACTGTGAAATTGAATAATGTGTTGTTTAATAAATACTCTTTTGCTACTGTTTTCCTTTTATTGGCTCTATAGGTTATCTTTCTGCGGCAGTGTGAAATACTGTTGGTGACTGCAGGAATTACTCCTGATCCTCTTTACAGGAGCTACAAAGACTTTGTCAGAGCAGCTAGTTGTATGCTTAATTACAGTGGAGCTGTTGATTCCTCTAATGAGAAACAAAAATGTACTTTCTGTTTATTGACTTTTTGTGACAATAGCTGGAATACTTCCAGGACTTACTTTTCACAATGAATCAGGAGAAGTATAGAAATACCTTGTATGATTGGTTTTGATTAGAAAGGATGGAATAACCGTAAATATATTTAGTGTAGGTGTGGTGGAAATTGACTTGAATTTTCACTGCTATCAAGAAGACAGTGATGAATGGTGATGGAGTTCTAGACTGTTGCTATTGCTGTGCTGATGCAAAGCACACAGAAAGCTGAGTCCCTTTGTTAATACACTTACCTGTAGACTAGGGATAACTATAGTGAGAAGTGTTTTTTGGCATTAGTACCAGACTCTTCACTAAGCTTTTCAAAATAGGAGATTGGAGTAATACTGAAGTTCAAAAGAGGTTTTTGTTGTTTGGATTAATCTATGCAGTGTCCAAGACCAAGGGCTGCAGGCTTGGGTCTGAGGGCTTTGCTTATGCTTCTTGTATTTGTGACATTGTGCCCTGGTGCCAGTCAGACTTCAGAAACGTACAGCTGAAAGACTTTCTCTCTGGGTGTGTTGAGGGTGATGACTTCACCCTGTCACACTCCACATGCCCTGGAAGTGTGCTTCACTCCCCTTTATGATGGGGCTGCTAATGGGGCTTAGGAGTTGGTTATTGTGGAGAGAATATTAGAACTTTCTCCGTGTGTGTGTTTTGTTTTCCTTGGGGCTGCCATTTCCTTCAATAGTTGCCTTACGTATCATCATTTACATGTGGAGAACTCCATCCAGGGAAGGTGGAGGCTCTCTTGGGCCTCCTTTCACAGCTGCAACTTCATGAGTGTGGTGTATCTTGTGCAGCCGCCCTGCAACAGTCTAAGTCGTGGTATTTCACATCAACTTCTAAGAAGTTCCAGTCCTTAAACATGAACGGGGGAGTTGGGATTTGTTTACTGTCTCATCTTCATTATCTCATGGCCTTGAGGCCTGTAGCAGAAACAAGACTTTCTCACATAAACTGTTTTGCAGAAAATTGCTTTTTCCACTAGGGGGAGCGGAGACACCAAGTTTCAGGAGCGTCGGTGCCCCAGCGCTTTTACAGCTCTTGGTTTCCAGTGATACCAACTCTAGATATGCTTAGGATGAAAATCGGTGCGGTTTTCAACAAGTTACACCCTTGCTGATGCCCTTATTTAAAACAGTAGAGTTTACCAGAAAGCTGCCTCAAGCTGGAGTTCAGCACTCTTGTGCTTGCTGTTACAGCGCGAGCAGAATTTTGCGAGTTCAGTGTTTTCCACTAACTGTGCCGAATCGTGTTAAGTGACTGGCTGACATCTATGCAGCTAAATCCCTGAGCGGGGTCTTCTGAGAGCTAGTTTATCAGGCCTCTAGCTGAAAAAATAGCAACTGGATTTGGAAAGATTAATGTGATCCAATATCCAGTCACTTTTAGAGAATATTTGCAATTCATTTTCTTCACAAAACAGGTTCTGAGGAACAGACTGATTGGAAAACATCATTTCACAGTCCTTCGTTGTGCACTCCGTAAATCATCCAGAAAGAGCTGTGTTCTGGCGCTTCATTTGACACCAGTGTTGCAAACATTTCAATTAGTAAAACAAAAACATGTTACCTCCTATATGCATTCTTCTGTCTGAATGATTATAGTAAGCAAGTGTGTGCACTTTCTTTGAGGCACCTGGAAGTGATTAAAAATCCATTTCAAATTAAGAACAAATGTTAATTTCCTTGCTTGCCCCTGCTGCTCACATTCATTGCATAGTTCCTGCTGTTGGTCCCAACTGTTCCTAACATGGGAACTAGGTCACAATTTACAAAACTCATTTGCATCATAATATATGAATCTGAAAGTCTTGCAGTTCATTCTCTGATCTGATCGAGTCTGGGGTAGAGGCGTAAGGCTATACTTAAATTTCTGGATTATCACATGATTTATATTATCTGGCAAGTAGGCATTTATAATGAAATTTTGAATCTTAATCCACTCTGGTGTATGGTTTATAACAACGAAAGGCTACCATACTTTTCATAGTGAAACGAGACTGTAATCAAGCATTGTTAGTGCTTGCAGCAGAAAAAGGGCTGACTTGCTGCTATTTTTGAGCAAGTCACAGCAGGGACTGTGTGAGACCGGCACAAGCTGGAACCATTAAGGAATTATGATGTAGCTTTTGATATTTGTATGTAAAGTTCAGTCTCTCTCTCTGAGGTTTAACACGAGGAGCTCCGTGTCAGGAGAAGCAAGGCTGGGCACTTTAATCAATGTAACTGCAAAAGTACAGTGCTTGCCTTGGACTTAAAATCCTTGCAAAATCTTGATAAATCCAGCACTGAATGAAAACCATCCGAGTTAAAATTTTTGTCCTTAAAAGTATGATTTGTACATCACAGTATCAGAATTGGTTTATTAACCAATAATTGGCAGGTCATATTATTGTTTCCATAGCCTATTCTGTGGAAATTTATTTAAGACTTAATCCCAGAAAAAATAACTGAATCACTGAAAAACAAAATCCGTTTAAATTTACTTGGAAAGCCTGGTGCTGCGGATTTTTTTAGCAAGCGACACAAACATTGCATTTAGGGAACAGGACCAAAGGAATGTGAAACACCCGGAGGAAGTTTTGGAGGTCACTGACTCAGGGAATGGTCTGTTTTGGAAAACTTTTAACTGGACAGCGGGCTAGACAGGCTGGATGTTTTGTTTGTTTGTAATCACTCTGCTGGTTCTTGGTCAGGCTGTGCCACAGTGACGAGTACAGCTTCATGTCTGAATGCTGCAGCAAATTAAAACTCAAGCCTGGTGCCTGCTCCAGCATCAAGTTTTCCACTAGCCCTTCTGGCAGGCGTTTGCAGGCTGGGGGCAGGGACCCTGCCTGCATGTCTGCGTTTACTTTGTCCTCAGTCTTGGTTCTCTCTTTCTGCATGACTCCTGTCCTCCTCTGAGCTTTTTCTCCTAAGTTGATGCTACCCGCAGTCAGGCTGCGAAATTGCAGGGCTGTAGGTGGAGGCTGGCCAGCAGGGAGAAGAGGAGGATGCCCAAGCAGGGCTGTAACTGCAAAATTTCTTGCCTAGAGCATGATCTCCTGAGCAGAAGTGTGATAGTACTTCATAGGTTGTGTTTAGCCCAAACAGGTATCGCAGGAGAAGCTAAGCCACTGCCGGCACTTTTGATCTGTTCCTGAACAACTAATAGTAGCTATACAAAAGACATTTTCACAAATAGGACTGTTTAGATGGGGAAATTCCGTGGTGTTCCCTGCAGCTGACCATTTCTGCTTTGCTGAGAGGCATTGTTTTAGGCTGATGATGGGAGCAGCCATAAAGGTGACCTGGTTATAAGGGGGGAAATATTGAACAGAAGATGACCTCTGCTCAAATACTGGCAGATAAAATGCCTGCCAGCCTGGGAACCGGGCCTGGGAACCAGAAGCATCCTTGAGGAGTGCAGCTGGCATCTTTGAAGTGCAGCTGGATACCAAGAAACCAGAGATACCCTGAGATACCATTGATGCAAAGCGCAAAAACAAGGAACTGTAACAGCAACTTATCACCTAGGAAAGTGAAAAAAAAACCTGGAAAAGGGAGAAAACATCCTGAGGACCTAGGAGTTGGTAGCTGCTATTGGCTGTTCAAAGTCACAGAAGAGAAAAACAGTCTGATAAAACAAAAATTGGCCTGAGAGAATAGAAAACATCATCAGTTATTGGCTGTGCCAGGTGAAAAATAGAAATTAGCAGCATCTATTGGCTATTCTGGGTGGTGGTGTCCTACGCCCCTTTATGTCTCTGTGGTATAAAAAGGACTGACTTTTTACTGAGAATGGAGCCTCTTTCCCGCACATGAACCCCTGTTGCCCGTGAGATTTTCTTGGCAGAGCGGATCCTCGCTGGGGACACCAGGCTGACTCCGGGCTCCGTGTTGCAGATCATCATCCAAGTGAGACTTCATCCATTGTCGACTGGCTCCGCTTCTGGGATGGGTTTGATGAGCGCTTGGTACCGGTAACATTTTTGAATATATATATACACACACGCATACACACATAAAGGCTTGCGTGTAAGTAATTTCTTATATTTGCTGCTTTACTAGTGGTAATTCTGCAGTAATTTGTAATATTGAAATAGAGACTTGCTGCTAATATTGCCGCTGCTCTGTGTTTGCTTTCTGGTAGTCATCTGTAGTAACCTGTAGCATAGTTATACTTGTTTTGCCAATCGTAACTATACTCACCTTGGTAGTAGCAAACTGCCATGAAGTAAAGAACATAGGTAATAAATCCTTGGTGTCTTTGTGCGTGACAGAGCAAACCTGCAAACAGTTGTAATCTTTGCACACTCGCAGGCCAGGTAATCCTTCTGGGTCTGTCGCGGAAGTGCAAGTCCAACAAAATATGTTCTAAAAAAAAGTTCAATGGGGTCAGGAAAAAGGTAGAACAGTCAAACTGAACAGGGATCTTACATTACAAACACTGTGGCAGACACAACTTATTTACAGGTTCAGGATGTCAGTTGGGACTGACTACTACACGGTGTGAGACTGAATCTGTGCTTAGAATGATGACACAAAATACTTGTAACACTCACCTATAAGGTGAGGACACTCAATCCCAAGAAGTTACTTTGGAGGTAGGGCTCCCGGTCACACACCCACTGCTCCAAGGGGTTCTCCTCCAGGCACCCCATTTGTAGCCCAGGTCGGATCTGAACTGTGGTCATCTCTTGGTCGTGGTCACACACGACTCCCATGGGTTGAGGGATCTCCTACGTGGACTTATTGGCTGAGGTGGTCTCTGGTGGCCTCAAGTTTGTGGGGTACATTTCTGGGGGTTCTCTGCGTAAGTGCCGAGCAGCACACGCGCTTCTCGCCAAACTAGCCACCGCAGCCCCTGTGCCGTGCTGCTAGACCCGCAGAGCCGGGGGGTGCTCCTGCCACGGGGTCGCGGCATTAATTGCTGTCAGAAGTGGGGTTCTGTGGTACACAGGTCATGGATGATTGGGAGAAGGCAGTAGAGGAGCAGCGGAGATGGCAAGAGGCGAAGGGGTGGAAAACCCCTCGGTGGGACAGGGATTGGGTGTCTGAAAACTTGTTGAATTGGGAAACGCTGCGAGCAGAGTTTCAGAAGTGGCAGGACAGTCACAAATGCAGAGCAGAGGACAGCAAGGCCGCCTTCATCGGGCTGCTGACGGAGGCGCTGGCGGCCCCGGGCCCCGTGTTGTACACTGCTAGGCAGGAGCTGGAAGCCTTGCAGCGAGCTAAGGATGCAGAAGCAGGAGCAGTGGCCTTTGAATCCCATAGTTTTGTTACGAACCCGTTACCTCGACAGTCAGAAACGAACCTCAGACCTCTGGCTGTACCACAGCTAGAGCCAGAGCCTACATGCCTGGTCTCAGAGAGCGAGATCATCGAAAAGATGTACGTACTGAAAATGGATAACGAGGAGGAGGGCTTTGATTCTGGCAGCAGGTCTTCCACCCCCGCTTCGTTACCCAAGCATCGTCCAGTTAACGCAGCCTCCTCGTGCCCTCGCGTTAAAGCTTCCCCGGTACAACTCCCGGCTCCTGCCGGAGAGGAGGGTGCTCCCCCGCTGCCTGGGGTCACGACGACCGCCGCGAGTTTTAACGCGGAGCAGCTAAGGCAGCTGTCCCTGCAGTACGGCAAAAAGCCCCACGAGGACTGGGTGGGATGGGTGGTGCGGTGCTACCAGCTAGGGGCTGGAACCGTGTTCCTTAGTCAGACTGAGGCCGGACAGCTGTTCCTGGGAGGGGGAGTATTCCTCCTGACCCCCGATGCAGGGGCCGGAGTGAATACCTTCTCCCTCTTATGTTTGATAATACACACTGTTAGAAAAATGCCAGGACCGTGGGGATATCTCCCTCCCCTGCCCTGGAGTACGCCTGATGGGTTTTCTGGCTGGACGATGAGACTGGCTGCTCGGGATGTCCTTAAGGGACAAGGGGTGATACCCCAGGACATGATGGCTGTGCCAGCAACAGCAGCAGGGAAACTAAAACTCTTGCAAAACGCAGCAGCCGGGGGACCAAAAAACTTGGCCTTGATGTTATGCCATGAAACCTGGGACTGGAACACCATAATGACCCAAGGGCTGCAAAATTGGACAGCCCTTATGGGGAGGCGACGAGGACAGGGAAGCACCCCCAAAACGAGAGTCTGTAAAAGGGAAGGTCGGGTCAGGGTTGTCCAGATGCTAAAGGGAGGTCAGGGTAATAAGAATAAGGGACAAAATGCTCAGAATCCTGAAATGAATCGATCTGAGACAAAGCGACCCCGTGGCAAACAGGGGTGTGATCTGGAACGGAGACGCTTATGGGATCTCCTGCTGGGAATAGGATTCACAGCAGGCCAGCTGGAGGGGATGCCCATGTTCGTCTTGCAGAGGCTGTGGGAGAAGCGCGATGGGGGCGGCACCAGCAGCCCGGGCGCGGGGAAGGGGCCGGGCAGCGTTAGTCCCTCCGCTTCCCCCCTCCCGGACCCCCTTGCTGTGCCTGCTCCCCCAAGCCCGTTACCTGACAACGAACAGAGGAGCTCCCAGGGTCAGCCCAGGGAGTCCCAGTGACCCCTCCCAGGTGCCCACAATTTTTAGAACCAATATTAGCACCCTTGTATGCCATTAATAGTGGATGGCAACTACTCTGTCTCTTTTCTTCTGAGGGTGCCCCTGGGTTAGTTCAGATATCTCAAGGAAGGGTTTCTATGGTAGTGATTGTCAGGAAAAGAGGAGAGCTCCCTGTGGCCAGGATAAATTAACTCTGCCTGGTGGCAGGACACTAAGAACCATAGTGGTAGTAGGGCTTTTCAGTATTTTGGGTTTGGATATATTAAAATCCCAGACTATTAATACTCCTTTAGGCTCTCAGTTGCCAAACCCTCAGACCCAGAACCCTATAATTTCTATTGATAAAATATCTGCGGTGGAGGCTATTGCTTTTCTGTTACAGGCAGCACCCAAGTTACCTAAAAGTCCCTTCACCCACCTATGACAGTACTGTATTAGCCCCGAAGCCTCGCAAGACGTAACTGCTCTCATCCAGGATTTAGGACGATGGGGTATTATTCAGAAAGCTCACTCACCGTACAACTCCCCCGTACAGCCTGTCTGTAAGTCTAACAGCACCTGGTCTTTGATGGTAGACTGTCGTAAATTAAATGAAAATACTGGACCCTTACATGCTGCCGTCCCCGCTATTACAAATCTTGGTTTTTCTGTAGAGCAAGCAGCCCAGCCTTGGATGGCTGCCCTGGATATGAAAGATGTTTTCTGTGGTCCCATTACAACCTGAGGACTGAAAGAGGTTCACTTTTACCTGGGGCGGAATATAGTTCGCTTTTACCTGGATACTCTGAGGGTTCAAACATAGCCCTACGTTGTCACACCAGGCTTTAGCTAGGGAATCAGAGCAAGTCCCACAGGAGCCAGGGGTGATAGTATATCAATACACAGGTGACATTTTAAATGGGCAATTCCCTCAGTAAGGTCCAAGTAATGTGTGATTGCTCTGGGAACTGTAGGCTTCTGGCAGGCATGTTTTCCAGAGTTTGGTGTAATTGCTCAACCTTTACATGGTCTGTTAACTCCAGATGTACACATGCCGTGCTACCTGGGCATGAGCAGTTATTTATGAAGAAACATTTAATTTATTAATGCAGTATTTCAGAACTATGGACCCCATAATACCAAGATCCTGCACATAGGACATACAGGTAGAGGATATCAATGGGAATTTGTAGCAATGAGTTCCTGAGAAAGTCCAGTTAAACTCCTATAGCCTTTGGATTAAGGGGATGGCAAGGTTCCCAGTTGTGATATTTGCCTTGGAAAAAATCCTTGCTGACTACTGATACAGCCCTGTTAGATCCAGAGCCCATCGCATGAGGCGCACCTTTAGAAGTACAAACCCCATTCTCTGTTCTTAAAAGAATCAGAGAGTCTGCTCCCGTTCCTTAGGGATAGAATGGAATACTTCAGTTGGAAAGGACCTGCAACGATCATGTAGTCCCACTGCCTGACCACGTCAGGGCTGACCAGAAGTTAGAGCACGTTATTAAGGGCATTGTCCAAATGCCTCTTAAACACTGACAGGCTTGGGGCATCAACCACCTCTACAGGAAGCCTGTTCCAGTGTTTGACCATCCTCTTGGTAAAGAAATGCTTCCTCATGCCCAGTCTAAACCTCCCCTGGAGCCTTGGACCATTCCCCCACATCCTGTCACTGGATCCCAGGGAGGAGAGCTCGGCACCTCCCTCTCCACGCCCCCTCCTCAGGCAGCTGCAGAGAGCAGTGAGGTCACCCCTCAGCCTCCTTTTCTCCAAACTAGACAAACCCAGAGTCCTCAGCCGCTCCTCACAGGACATTCCTTCCAGCCCTTTCACCAGCTCTGTTGCCCTTCTCTTTCACATCCGTCTTAAATTGTGGGGCGCAGAACTGCACCCAGTATTCAAGATGAGGCCACACCAACGCTGAATACACCTCTTTTGACAGGGTGGTTATGCTGGGTTGGATGCACCCCAGCACTGCAATCGTGGGACTCATTCCACCAAGTCTCACTAATACCAATGATACGGTAGCTCTGGGGACTGACCAATGCTTCCAGTTCACCCTGTTTGTTTCTCATACTGCGTGCGTTGGCGCACAACTCTCCTTGTTCAGCCATAGTCTCGCCTTGTCCTCACGTGCCCCTCGCCACTGTTGGCTGCCCCGCTGCTGGTGCTGCTCGCGCTGCTCCTCCATCCATTGCACGCTCAGTGCGGTCCAGAAGATGGTGACAAACAGCGCACGTCGCAGCCGGATCGAGGGGGTACCCGGGCTTGTGGGGCAAATTGACAGTACGCAAAGGCAACGGGGTGCTGAGCCCGGCGCCGATGCAATGTATGTCATGACTGGAAGACTAAAAGATGGAAAATTAAAGGGTGATGAGCATCTCATTTCTAAGTGATGGATATCCAAATTACCTAATATCCAAAAGGAATGAAGCGGTTTTGTTTTTCTTTCAGGTCACCCTAACTGCAACATCAGCAACTGGAAACTCAGATTATTCTTCCTGGATTTTGGTCCTACCTTATTCATCATACCGATTTGGCAAGTTGTCATGAAATGAAACGACGTCATGAGCACTTTTCTTTCTTATAATTGCTATATTATATACACAATGATTGGATCATATCTAGTAATTACACTATTGCTTGTTCCCTTATCTCACGGATGGAATAGCAATCACATTGTTCAATTTATGAATACAATTTCTCAAGCAGGCAACAAATTGGATTGCTGATATTGCTTACACCACCCTTGATCATTAAATGTCAAATTTTGATGGTTAGCAGAACCTGTCCCTGAAGCATCTTGGTATCAGCCTAATTTGGCATACTTACTCCCCAATACACCAAACTATCGACAACAGCCTTTCAAAGAACGTTCACATGATAATGCCCCATGGTGCATTACGATGCTCCAGGACACAAATTCAATCTGGAGGGGGGAAGACAAGCAATTGTAATTACACTTTGTATTACAATCACACCCAAACACAGTTTCAATGTAAATGGGACAGAACACAAGCTTGTATTAATCCTGGAAACCTCACGGACCTGAAATAATGAATCAGCAATTACGAACAAAGGGGTTTTTAATGGACTCTGGCGTCTCATGTGGAACATTAATAACACGAATTGTCAAAGATACTATGATCTCACTGGTCCTAACTCTACATGCTGTTGTCTACAGAGTAATGGTTTGCTTAGTACTAATGATAATTCGGACATATGTGGCCCAAGCAATATATCTGGCTGTATAGATCATAACCCTTTTGGACACTCCGATTAATGTTCTTTATTAAACTTAATTGTTTTTCTAACTCATTCTGTAAACATGGCAATGACTCCGGGCGAGGCTGGTGGCCAACATTTTAACACCTGTGTGGTTCTGGCTTTGCAGCACTAATGCCTCTGAGTCTACCACCACAGTGGACAGGCACTTATACCATAGCACGTCTTGTTCCTTCGGCATTTTGATCTCAAGGTTTGACATTTAACTTTCAAGAAAACCATTACCCTGTAGATAATCAGGGCAGAGTTTCTAATCCCACAATAGCAAGACCATCTAATTTTCCCAAGTTAGTACTTGCGCTGTTTCCAAACTTGGGTGTTGCTGAATTAGAACAAGCTGTTGTTAGTATTTCCGCTACACTTGAAATTACCCAAAA
This sequence comes from Phaethon lepturus, assembly GCF_000687285.1. Lineage (NCBI taxonomy): Eukaryota > Metazoa > Chordata > Aves > Phaethontiformes > Phaethontidae > Phaethon > Phaethon lepturus. Next base: position 15,779 of record NW_010559827.1, read on the forward strand.
TGCTACTATGGATGCTTTAAAGAACCTACACATGGAGATTAACTCGCTCTTACAATTGGCTACTGTTGCAGGTGACTTCTTAAGAGAAGACATAGTTGTGGGGTTAACTAAAAGGATTTTATTAATGATTAAACAATAATCAAATTGTAATTAATTGATGATTGAAAGAAAATCAAACGCTAATCAAATTATTATTAAGGAATAATTGAATGTTAATTAAACAACGATTTAACAATGATCTGAAAATTATTTAAATGATTTAAATTATAATTTAGACCCTGATTAGATGTTGATTTAGACGATAATTTAGACATTTAGACAGAGTCAAACATGCTACTACTTACTACACTTCTAATAATTAAGCTATAGCGGGATGTATGAATGTTGCTAGCATACAATATACCTTTAGGCGTAATGTAAAATGTTGCTTACCTCGTTATAGACATGTTATATTTGTGTGTTAACGAATACTAGCCATTGCCTCTACGCTAACAAAGCCAAACAAATCGACTATGCAGTGAATGTTATTCAGCAACATGTCCACTAAATAGCCCAAGAGCAGCCCCTGCCCGCGGTTTGGCCAGGTGGCCAGCCAGGGTCATCGTCTTGGCTGCCAGACCACAGAACATGGGCATGGCGCTTCTCTATGACATTAGCTCTTGTCCTAGCTGTAGGATTCGTGCTTTTCTGTAGTTTATCTGTCTTGTGTCAAAGCACTATCAAAGTCTGTGTCACTCATCCAAAGCAGTAGTGTACCCTCGTGTCTCAACCAACAAACCCTCTCAGGAGCTGCAACAACATTGGGCCTAACATGGACATGTCTCCTCCGCCTCACACATTAGGAGGCAAGAGAGACGCACCAGACAGGGTGTAGTCTCACTCCTAGTGACCCATCAGTGGCTGTAGGCCAAGGGGTGGAGTGATGGGAGCAGCCCCAAAGGCGACCTGGTTGTTAAGGGGGAAAATAAATATTGAACAGAAGATGACCTCTGCTCAAATACTGGCAGATAAAATGCCGGCCAGCCTGGGAACCAGAAGCATCCTTGAGGAGTGCAGCTGGCATTTTTGAAGTGCAGCTGGATACCAAGAAACCAGAGATATCCTGAGGTACCATTGATGCAAAGTGCAAAAACAAGGAACTGTAACAGCAACTTATCATCTTGGCAAAGTGAAGAAACATCCAGAAAAAGAGGGAAACATCCTGAAGAAAGAAGAGATGGTAACTGCTATTGGCTAAGTCACAGAAGAGAAAAACAGTCTGATAAAACAAAAATTGGCCTGAGAGAATAGCGAACATCATCTTTTATTGACTGTGCCAGGTGAAAAGTAGAAGTTAGCAGCATCTATTGGTGGTGTCCTACGCCCCTTTGTATCTCTGTGGTATAAAATGAACTGACTTTTTACCCAAAATGGAACCTCTTTCTCTGAGAAGTGCCTGTGCATGAACCCCGGTTCCCCATGAGTTTTCCTTGGCAGAGTGGACCCTCGCCAGGGACGCCTGGCTGACTCTAGGCTCCGTGATGCGGATCATCATCCAAGTGAGACTGTCCAGTGTCAATTGGCCCCACTTCTGGGATGGGTTTGATGACCACTTGGTAACGGTAACACTTTTTTTATACATATATATGTGTGTGTGTATACATATACACACATACGTATATATATAGGCACACATAGAATCATAGAATCATTTAGGTTGGAAAAGACCTTTAAGATCATCAAGACCAACCATAAACCTAGCACTGCAAAGTCCACCACTAAACCATGTCCCCAAGCGCCACATCTGGACAGTCTTTTAAATACCTCCAGGGATGGTGACTCAACCACTTCCTGGGGCAGCCTGTTCCAGTGCTTGGCAACCCTTTCAGTGAAGAAATTATTCCTAATATCCAATCTAAACCTTCCCTGGTGCAACTTCAGGCCATTTCCTCTTGTTCTAAATAGTAATCACTCAAGTATATTTGTTGCTTTACTAGTGGTAATTCTGTAGTAACTTGTAAAATTGAAATACATACTTGCTAGTAATATTCATTGCTGCTAATATTGATTTCTGCTGCTGTTGATATATGTATTTGCTTTACAGTAGTAATTTGTAGTATGGATAGACTTGTTTTGCTAATCATACTTGCCTTGAGAGTGGTAACCTGCAATAAAGTAATTTAGGAAATAAAGCCTCTGTGACCTTGTGCACGACCGAGTCCTGCGAACCTTTGCCGACCCGCAGGCTGGGTAACCCTTCTGGGTTGTGACAGCCCAAATGGAGAAGTTTCTGTTGGGCTGCCTCAGTGGACATCAGCACTGACTACTGGGCATGGAGAAAGGGATAGGACGAAATAAAACCCTCTGTCTCTGTTGTATTGTTTTGACATTTTGCAGGCCGGCAGTGAAAAGGAGGTAGAGGAACAACAGCCATTTCCAGTTCAACGTGTGTTCAGATACAGGGATGATGCTAGGATGTAAGGGCCAGGAGATGCTCCTACCATTGGCCTTGACTTTTCCCAAGACATGGTACGATGCTCTTTAGAGCTTTTCTGCCCGGAAACACCAGCGCACAGGGAGAACGTGCTGGTGAGCCCCAGCCCCAGTGGCCATTGCAGCAGCAGCCGCCAGCTGTGGCTGGGGAAACAGGAGGAGCTGATGTCGCAATGGCATCCGGATTCCAGCTTGGCCATACAAGTGCTGACGTTTTTCCATCACATGTGACCCGTTGATGCCTTCTGCTGGAGTTTTCATTCAGGAATGCTAGCTGTGGTCAGGCTGCCTGTGTTTACAGACACAAATAAACTGCCTGCTGACTGAAATACACCATTCCCATGACTGCCCTTGGCTCTAACCTTGCAAGGGTAAAGGCAGATCTGCTTACACAGTAAAGCAAAGCCTTCTTGCCCTTAGCATCGCTTCCTTCTTTTTATTTTTTTTGGATGCAGCTTTGGGGAGAAGCTAAGTCTGGGGGGGGGAGCTCTCCGCTGCCTGGCCCAGCGCCATGGGCTGCAGGATGCTCTTCACTGACGGCATCAACCCTATTCCCTTCTTTTTGTGCACCAGGTCGGTGCCTGGCCTGTGGCACCCTCCCCTCACCGATGTGCTCCTCACGCTGCTCCCTGGCTACTCTGCAGACCAGCCCCCCCGCAGCCCTGTCCCCAGGCCCTCGCTCTCCCCTCTCCCACTCTCCCTGCCCACAGCACCCCTCAGTCCGGCCTCGCCCCTTCGCTGCCGGTCTCTCAGCACCAACCCAGCGTGCTGGGAAAAGCCGCAGCGTAAAGGTAATCTGAGGGGCAGGGGGGCAGGGACGCACTGCCTGTGCCTTTCCTTTCGGAGTGCAGAGGAAGAAAGCAAAGGGGTGGTTTCATTTTTAAACTGCAGATTAACGGCAGCAGAGCGGTATTTACAGTGTGTGCTGCTTTGGGTGGCAAAGCTGGTTTAAAACATTCCTGCCCTTCCTTTCCCTCTACTTTCCTTCCTGCTCCCCCTTTCCGTGCCCAGGGCAGAGTGGCTGGTGCGAGGCAGTCACTTGAACCACGCTAAACCTTGCTCTGTCCACTTGTGATGAGTATTTTTTGACTATTCGCTATTTTTTCTTTTGTGATAGTGATGAAATCTATCTTGCTGGCCTGGCACTAGGTCACGAAAACAGAGTTTGCCCCATGGATGCTCCTTCCCAGGTGGCAGCGTTAGTCCCAGGTATTCAATGCGCAACGTCTCAGCCTGCGAACATTACCCTGGACTTCAGTACTGTGTAGGATACGCGGAGCTCTGAAGAGCTGCCCCTCAGCAGCGCTGAGGCCTGTCCCATCGCTCGTGGTGCCGCAGTGGGGGGGTTGGCAGCACAGCCCCCAGCCCATGCACGGGTGGGTTACATTTAACCAGAGCCTGCCCTTGCACTTGTTTTCTGGATGCATGCACCCTCCTCTCCTGCTAGGGCAGATCTAGCGGAATCAAGTGGGAAGACAGGGCACGGATTTTATTTATTTGTGGTTTTGGGTTTTTTAGCCCACCTGATCAGCGCCGGTGCCGCCGATGTGCCGCTTGCTGCACTCCTGAAATATCCCGGTTTCGAGATATTTTTAGTGTGGTCTGCTGCATTTCTTCAGTGCTGCTGGGAGGAGGAGGGGGAACCATAAAGTTCTCAAAGGAGACCTGTTTATACTGAGCAAATAAGAGCTTCTGTTTATAGAGGCAAAAACAAATTAAAAAAAAAATCCGGAAGGATGGGCCCATGGCACTTTTCCAATGAGAAGAGCAAGTCAAAACAATGAACACCATTTGTTTTTGCTTTCCCCTGGCAAGCTTCCTTCAGCTGACTATTGCATGACCTGTTCAGGGCAAAAAGACAAGAAAAAAATAAAAAAGAAAAATAACCAAGCAGGCAGTAGCAATTGCTCTGGCTTCTCTCTCCTGCCGGTGGCTGCAGCCCTGCCGTAGCCTGTGTGGGTTTAAAGCTGCAGCTGTCAGCTGGGGTAACCCCAACCCCAGCTCCAGAGGAAAGCAGATGATGGGGTTGGGGGAGAAGTTTGGGGGGAAAAAAACCCCAAACCTAAAGCAAAATGTGTGTTGTGAAGTAACAACACTGGGTTTTATCCAGCTCCCTTTCCAGCCAAAAGCTCAGGGCTCCCCTGCTTTTCCAGCCAGGCTCTGCTGGACCTCACAGCCCCAGTCCTCTGGCAAGAAGTCAGAGGTCTGGGCGAGCTCCTGTGTGCTCCCAGCTGCTCTCCTGCAGGCACCCAGGACAGATGCCTACTTGCACACCCCAAGGAATGGGCGTTTAATTTCATTTCCTCAGACTAAACTCCCATTTCCCTTGGGCTCCCACCAGTTTCCCATCTGTTTAACACTACCGGCATGGAGCGAGAGCTCCTTGTGGCACTCCCCGCCCTGGGTCAACACCAGGATATTAAATCAACATACCTTCTGCGGCCGTCACTGCGGCTCCAGCTCCTATTTTTATAGCCATGCTTTGACCGATAAGGCTCTATTAATAAATCAATCAGGCAGCACCACTTGCGCTTGCAGGAGCAAGCCCCCGTTCGGTCTGACAGTGGGGGGCTCAGCAAGGAAACAATGAACTCTACTCAGAGCATCATATATGCACAATAGTTTTATTTTGTTTTTTTATATAAAAAAAAAATCCTAAAGACTGCAGAACTCTTGTATCCTAATTTCTTATACAAATGCTTCCAAAACCCTCTTCTTTTTAAGCTAATTCCCCCCTAACAACTTGCGATGGCATGGGCTCCCCTGGTTTTTGACCTAGTCACCCTTTCTAATGGGATATGTCTAAAGCTGCAATATGGCACTTGGTTGACTTAGTTGGCAGGTTTAATATATCCAGAAAGCTGGGGTATGGAGTTGCGCATGGCTCGGAGTCCATCAGCACAGGCGGGGAGCCTGCCTTCGTGTCCGTGCCTCCAGAATGAACCAGACTTTTCTCCTTACTGTGCAAATAACAGGCTTTGGTCATCGACCAGTCCTGTCGTAAGGGATCCTTGCCCCTGAAGAGGATCCCATCTTCAAGTGGGGAAGCAGCACATACAGTCAAGCAATTGTCCACAGCAGTCCCAGGCGCCGAGACCCCATCAGTCAACTGTACCGTTGTAAGACTTGTTGAGCTTGTTGAACGTGAACTCTACGTTATGCGTGGAAATAGGCTTTCGGTAGAGAGGATTGGATGCCTTTGGAGAAATGAGTGGATGAAAAGAACAAAGGTGAGGAACAAAGTCCACGTCATGGTGAAAATGTGTATAATCCTCCTTCCTGTGCCAATTAATTTGGAGAGAGTGCTGCATTTGGCTTTGACTGAAATGTGCGTTCAGATCCGAAAGTGGTGTTATTTGTCGATCAGACCCACATTCCGTCCTGTCTGCAGGCACAGGTAATGCCCTCAAATGCTGGGCAAACCCATCTGAACAGGAAGCCTCCCAGCAGAGCTGATCTGACCAACCTCCATTTGGAGCTTGGTCACCACTCCCCCACCTCCTTCAGCCCTCCAGCACTGCTGGGAAATACATGATGAAACCACTGGCTGGGCATAATTTCACAGAATATTTGTAACTTACCAAGTGGAAAGGCAGTGCAACGTGCCGGACCCTGATGCCCTGCTGCGTGGCCCTGCAGGACATGGGCATCTGCATCCCTTGTGCCCACCTCCCTTCTCCATCGCTGCAGAGCTGTTTGCTGCAGGCGCATCCTGACAGCCCGCCCCGTACCCCAGCAGCACCCCTGCACCGGGGCTCACCATTTCGTATCTGGCCCGGGAGCGTTCGCTCTGGAATCGGTCGAATTCCCGTCTGTCATGAATGGTGACGAGCAGCTTCCAGAGCCCCAGCAGGATGATGCCGATCAGCACCACGCTGCCGATCACCGCCAGCACGATGGTCACGGCGCTGGGGGCTGAGCTGCATGCTGGTAATGATGGGGGAGAAGGTAATTAGCTCTGGTGCGAGTGTATCCTGGATAAGGATACTGGGATGTAATGACCTGGACTACAGCCACTGAGCAGGTGACCTCAGGGCAGCACTAGCAGCAGTGACTAAATTAAAAAAAGCAACAGTCCTCTCTGAAAGCAAAGGGATTTTATTTTAATTAAATAAATTCCTGGCTACAGGCAGGTCAAAGGCACAGCTCTCATGGACGTCACCAGGGCCAGGATGTCACGTAGCGCTTCGGAGGAAGAGCTGTGCTACCGTGCTGCCGTGCTACAGTGCTGCCGTGCTACAGTGACACCTGGTTTTAATGTTGGGTGACCCACGTGGACACAGAGGGTTAAGGTGCCTCTGGCAAAAGCCAGCACAGTTTCTGGCCCACATGGAGGCAGGTGATCACTAAGTACTTTAAAAAAGTACATTAACTGTCAATAATCAACTGGTCTTTCAATTAAGTGCAAGCTGCTGCACAAATAAAATAAAACATGCAGTCTCTCAGTCTTTCCCATACCGGCCTGTGCCTTGGAGGAGCAGAGCAGTTCACCAGAAGTTACTGCTGGGTGCTTGCCAGCTCACCCTGCAATACCACGTGGGATTTTCTTTGAGAAACTGCATTGCACGTGATTAAAATAATGCTGGGAAACACAGCTGTCTGCTGCAGCCCTGGGGAGGGCAGCAGGGACACACAGCCCTTACGCTGCCTGTCCCACAAATTTCTGCTCTTTGGAAATGCGGAAATCCATAGGTGGTGTAGGGCTTTCCTAACATCCTGACTTAACGATCGGCACCCCTAAGTGTCCCCTTCTGATTTTTTTTTGCTCCCAGTGGCTGTATCGGGACATGGCATGCTTTTTGCTGCATAAATAGGCTGGGTTTAACTTCAGCACCCCATGCTGGCAGAAAGCCCTCCGCTTGCTAGCAACACGGGCAGCTCAGGTACATGTTTTGCTCCCAGTTCTGTTTTACTGAATTGGGAGCATTTGGAGCTGAGTTTCAGCACTGTAAAACAGACTATTTTTTTAAATCATCCTGGTTCATCAGTTTGCACGTGCTTTTGAGCAGCCAGTGAAACCAGCCACTTTGGAACCCGCCAGGCTCCCCAGCAGCCCATCACCTCTCCCAAGGCAACTTGTGCTATTGAAAAGAAACCCAAGGGAGGGCCAACCTGGCTCTTTGAGGACGGTGAGGTTGGATTTCCCACTGGCAAGCTCCGAGTAGGTGAACTTCATGACGCAGTTGTTCACTGGGTAGGCACAGAGAATCGCGTTTGGGTCATCCGTTTCTGTAATGAGATGCAGAGTTGCAGAATTTTATTTTGTCTTTTACACATAAACAAAATTCCTAAAGACTGCAGAACTCTTGTATCCTTATTTCTTACACAAATGCTTCCAAAACCCTCTTCTTTTTAAGCTAATTCTTCCCTAACTACTTGTGATGGCATGGGCTCTCCTGATCTTTGACCTCGCCACCTTTTCTAACAGGGTAAGTCTAAAGCTGCAATATGACACTTCGTTGACTTAGTTGGCAGGTTTAGTATTAGGAATTAGCACAATTCTCCCCTGCAAGCTGAGCAGGGCTTCCCATAGGTGCCTGGGAACACAGGAACAGGGAGCGAGCCTGGAAAGCAGCACAGTTTGATCACAATTTGTGCAAATTGTAACTAAGCAGCATCCAGACTTACTGCTCAAGACAATGTGGCACTCAGCAAACGTTGTATGGCAAAAGAGGCAACCTCACACATACACACGCTAACAAGTCGGCTTTGGCAATAAATGCCATTTTTTTCTTAATTTGCTAAATTTCTTGAAGTGTGGAAGCTGAAGAGAAAGCGAGGGGCAGAGACTCAGCCTGTGAGGACACGAGTGGGGCCAGCAGCAGCAGCAGCCCATGGCTAGCTCGTGCTCCAGCTGTGCTGAACGGCTCCAGCTCTGGAAATGGTTGAGAAGTTTGTTTTTAAAGGGTGAGAGAGATAGAAGAGCAAAATGGGGAGGAGGGAACGAGGGGGAAGGGAGAAGCTAGTTGGAGAGGAGGATGTGGAGATGGGGGAGTTGCAAGAAATGAGGCTACTAGATTCCCATGGCCATACGGATGCTCTTTGCCTGATTAACACACCATAGCACCAGGCAGAGCTTGTTGCTGCTCTGGTCACTGTGAGATGCTTCCTGAGGAAGGCTGCTTCACAAAGGCCATTACAAAGTTTCAGCAAAGCCATCATCTGAGGTTTGCAGCTCTAGCTTCAGGGGTGATTTCAGCAGAGCCACCACCCTTGCACAGCCACAGCTTGTAGCGTGTCCCCGCTGCAGTGCCTGGGAGGAGACGCGGCAACATCTCCAGCCATGCCAGGTAGCTCTGCAGGAGCACATCTCTGAGGCCTGCATGGCCTGAGAGTTTCAAGGGAGAGGAAGGGATCTGGGCACCCAGTGCTATTGGCTGGCAAAGATGTGACCTTAGTTTAAACACCTGGAAAATACTTCCCACAGCTCTCCTCCTCACTCGTATACATGCCTCTCTATCATGCTGAAAAATTACTGTTTTCGTGACCACTGCTATTCCAGCCCCTCATCTCTCTCCTGTCTGTCTTTCCTTTCAATGCCTTTGGTTTGCTTTCAGTTGAAAGATTAATACCCTCCATTTCAACTGCTCTGAGCCCAGATGCAACTGCCCCTCTGGTGAGTTCCTGGTGTGGACAAACCTCATCTGATCCTACCTCAGGACAGGAGAACCTGCTCTGCCTACACAGTGGTATCAAAGGCAGGGCTGGAGAAATGCTGATTGTTACAAAGTGAAGAACTAACTAGATTAATATTGATAAAACTTCCATGCTTCTTGACTAATGCCCTTCTGAGTTGAGCAGCAAATCTTAGTTCCTCCAGGCCCAGTTGCTTTCAATCCCATCCTTGCACCATTATTCTGCTAATAGAGATTGTGATTAAAGACTTGGTAGTAATGATCTCTGTTGGTCTTCACTAGATTTCACATCCACAGAGAGAGGCATGAGGGCTCCATCAAGCTCCACTGATCAAGGTCCGCTGATGTGTGCTGTTGGCAGGTTCAGCTCAGTACTGGACCAGTCATGCTCCTCTCTGGAACCATCAGGAATGGAAATGTAATATTGCAGAAGCGAAGGCGATCCTGCAGAATCCAATGCAAGTCATATAAGAGTCCCAAAAGGCATCATTCTGGCTAATCAGTCCTATGATAGATGCCTCGGCTCTGCAAAGCTTTTAAGCACTGGCTGCTTCACACCTAGACCTAAAAGGCACATGGGATCTTTCAGGGTGTGTTCATTGCAACTCGATATTTAGGAAGGTCCCACCCTCCACTGCCAGGACAATGCAGACCTATGTCTTCTCTGACAAATATCAGCATTCAGCCTCTCAGCAGGGATTTTTAACATGTGCTACGTTCCACAAAAGCACTTGAACACCAGGATTTGGCTGAGTCTGCCTGTAAAGAAGTCTGTAGTCCCTAAGCACTTTCTCTAGGAATA
>NW_010559828.1:0-22668 GCF_000687285.1 Phaethon lepturus
ACCGTAGCCGCTCGCGCCTCTCCCCACAAACACACTCCTGCCTCGAGCGAAACCAGCGACTGCTGCCTCGCGCCGCCGCGGCTCCTTTTAAACACCCTCCTGTTCTCCTATTGGGCAGCTTCGTACAATGCACGTGCTCGATTGGCCTACCTCCTCAGGCCCCTCCCAAACAGGAAACGGTTCGAACTTCCGGCAAGCCACGCCACGGGGAGGGCGCATGCGCTCGAGGGCAGAGAGGGAGGGGGCGGTGCAGCTGCCTCGCTTTATGTTTTTAGACGAACTCAAGGTCACAAAACACGAGATTTTACCTTGAAAAGTACATAGAGCCGTGCCATCTATCGCGAAAAACACTCGATGGGGAGAGTGGGGGTAGTTAAAAGCCGTGCTGCAACTACCACGGCGCTCTCAGCTGTTGTGAGGCAGATGAAGCAAACCTGCACCTGGCCTGGGTGGGGGAAGCCGAGCAGAACCCAGGCACAGCTGCACCTACACCTCCCATCAAATTTATCGATGGCAGCTGGCTGGAAGCAGGGCCACCTTCAGGAGCTGCTGTACTCTGTGAACCCCGCCTCAGCAACACTGACTTAAATACTACAGAACCAGACAGAGCACCTGTGGCAGTGGCTTACCTCATTCAAAAGAGCAACTCTCTACCCTGCACCACGGGAACCTAGTCCGAACAGATGCGTGTTACAGCTTTTATTTTAAATCTCACGTATGACTTCAGGAAGGCATGTCAGTCAGCTAGGAACAAGCTAATAAGCAGTTTAATAACTAGCCCTGAGATTCAGGAACGTCAACTCCACAGTAGTTGACTTAAACTGACAGAACAGTCGAGTTACAACTGTTCTGGAATCTCCCAAAGTTGGCATTATATGTTTACTCACATGTGCACAAGTTAGTATTTTGATATCCTTCACAAGGGCAGTATTCCTGAATTCCCAAGTTCTGGATGGTTCTATTTATCAACATATTTAACTAGCTAAATGTTGATCCCTCACTGAGAAAATTTTTTCTTAGGCAGTACCTGTAAGAATACATGTATGCAAAAGAATTTTTACAGATCAAGACTTACAAAGGCAAAAAAAAAAAAAAAAAAACTTGCATAAACAGATTTTGAATGATACCAGTCTAACATTTTATTTATTGCATACAAAAAGATTTCTTTTGACAATGGAATTTTATATGAAAAGTAATTTGATGCATACTGTTGAGAATCTTATCTTCAAAGTCAAAGATGCTGCAGAAAACTTAAGGCAATGCATCTAAGCATATAAAGCACAGTAAGTGGTAGAAATTTTCAAAATCAAAAGCCTATTATTTTTCCTTCCCTTAGATTATGATTAAGTCACAACTTTCTGGAATAGAAGTAGGCTGCAGCTTTATTAGCCCCTGCAATAGCATGTAAGAGATCAAGAACACTGTGATTCCTGGCAAATACCTAAGTGTTCAACATCACATTACAATGTTATGCATACATTTAAACGCAAGACAGTATCAGTAGCAGTTATAAAACAAGTCAACTGATGGACCACTAAAATACCTCTAGTACCAGGCACCCAAATCAGGCCCATAAAAGATTTCCTTAAAAAAAAAAAAAAAAAAAAAATCCCCCAAACCTGTCCTACTTTGTCCTAGAAGAAAGCCAAAAGATCACATACCCAGGGTCTTAATTTCTTCAGAGGCCTGTGGGTTTTTTTGTTCCATGTCTCTCAAGTACCTTCCTGGAAACCTTTAGGAGTGAGTATCGTCAGACTTCAAGTGTCTGTAGTCAACTAACTTCCCTCCTTTTCAACAATCACTGAAGAACGGAAAGTGTCTGTTCAGTCCTTCCAGTTACTTTTATTAATTTTTACCAATAAAAGCTTCAACTTCATACTCACTTTCAGTTTCCTACAGCCATAATGTTAAAGAATCTTTAGCATAAAACCATGTCCGGTTTTGAAGCAGTCAAATCACGTGTTGCCTCTCTCCCATATCCCCATTGTACAAGCACAAAGTGGTTTTCAGTTCAGTTTTAGCAATGCAATTAAGCTTGTAATTGTCCGTTAACACACATGCTGGAATAAAATTTCTCTCCACTTAAAGCCTCAGTGTCACAGGTGTTAAGTCTGTTGCCAGCAATAGACACTGCACTGGCAAATGCTATTCCCAACAGATTTAAAAAAAAGAAAAAGGGAAGCAGCTTTAACAAGACAAAACCAGGCATCAAATTAGATAAGGTATATTTATAAATGTATCACTTTTTAAAATGTAAACATAACAGTTCATCTTCTAGGTTTACTGTAAACCATTTTACACTTAATCTGATTATGAAAGACAAAGACAAGAGAAACTGAAGGTATTTATTATTCAATCCACTTACAAAGCAGGTGGCTTAATGCAAGCTTACTGACATGTTCATATATGATCCCCAAGGAACACCTTTTCCAAAGTGACAGTAATACTGTCTCAATGTTTTTGCACATTTGCATTTTGCAATGTTGAGCACATTTAAATAAACTATCATCTATTATATGTGAAAGAATGTTGATGAGCAACTTGAATCCTGATGTGGATTAAAACCTCCTCCAAAGGTGAGATGTTAGTACATTATAACTTAATTCTATATACTATATTATGCAGCAAATCTTAACTATAGAAAATATTTCAGTGATGGACTGTTGGTAATTTATAAAGAGGGAATCTATGATCAAGGCAAAAACTAGGTAACCACATATTTTGTGACTCATTTTCTACAGAAATTTACAGGCTTTCACTTTACTAATGAAAAATAAAACAAGAGACAAGTGAATTTAGCTAACTTTATTAAGTTTAAAACTAATAAAAATCCCAAGACAAGCCTGGAATCCTTAGAAGTTCTATGAATCCATGTATATCTGCCAAAAAAAAAAAAAAAAAAAAAACAAAACCAAAAAACCCAACCCAAACACCAAAAAAACCCCCAAAAAACCAACCCCCAAACCCCTGCAGCTCTAAGTCCTTATTGAATGTTTTTATATAAAAAAAAAACCAACCCACAAAAAAACACAAACCAACCCCCCCCAATGTGCGTAGATACTTCAACTTAAGTTAGCAGAACATCAAACAGATTCTAAGCTCTTTTTCCATTTCCCTAATAATTCTTTCAATCTGCAAGTATCTACAATCCAGCTAACTGAAATCAACATTTAGTGTTCACTAGAGCTGTTTCACAGCAGCAAATATTTAAGTTAGGGATTCAAATTTCTAGACATAGGAAGAAAATGATAAATACAATCTGAACAGCAGTCTAAATGTTTAATATTGACATTCAAATATATCTGCATTGTGCTGAAATTTCAAAAACAAACACAAAAATCTGATCAGACAAAAACTCTGGTGATGAGTATGCTATATGTATAGTCAAACTGAATATAGTTCATATTCTGTTCCCAGTATTAAGGATGTTATTTGACTCAGAACTGACATTGTAAATATACAGCAGCCTTTTTTTCCTAATTAAGGAATGTCTCAATACATAATATTATCCTTTTCTAGATGATCTTTATACATTTAAACTAAAAATATATGATCGATTAAATTAAGGAATCCAAGGTTAGTAATAAGTGAAATCATACTTTCAAAGCTCGATACTATGTAAAACAAACCAAAAAAGACACCACACAATTCTACGTACTAAAGCAGCTAATCTTGCCTGCAAGTTTGGGGTCACAAAGCCCGTAATATGTGCAAACAAATGCAATACAAGGAACCATGCAAAAATACAGTAATGAATTAAAAGAAAAAATGTAAAACCTAAAAAAAAGTTTTATAAATACACTGAAACTCAACTGCCTTCTACATAAACTGTAGGTCTAGCATTAGTTGTACCATATAGCAGAGCCAGCACTCTAGGTTCAATGCTTCCAAATCTGCGCAGGGTAAGTCATGCCATCTTTGGTTGACTGCAGTACCAGGAAGGATGAGAGGGAGCAAGAGGGAGGACAAGAGTTCTGGAAAGCAGTGTCAACTTTCACTAGGCAGTTGAGCCTCAATGTCCACTCTGCAAATGGGGCACTTCTTGTTAGTAATCAACCACTGATCTACACATACTTGGTGGAAAAGGTGCATACATGGAAGGCGCCTGTCATCAGAACAGAAAAATGTTAGTGTTAATAAAGCATTTCCATATCAACACACCCATTGGAAAAACACTAATGTGGGTTTTACTATTGAGGTGCCTTTTTGCATGTGCATGCTTTCCCACAAGTTTCACTATCCTTTCCAGTTAAACCTGCATTTTGTCTAGTTCTAAGAAATGGATATGGCCAATGAAGTCAAGCATCAGCTAGCTTCTGCTGTATTACACTGATTGAAACCTGTTACAGCTTAGGTAGCATTACTCCAGAAAAACTGAGTCCTGATTAATTCAGGATATCAGCTTGGGCTGATGTTATAAGACAGACAGTCAACTTATGGAAGACCATAAGAAAATAACCTGCATTCCACCCAAAGACAATACAGGCTAAACAACATGTCTTTGGTTTCAATTGCAACTTGTTCCATTTACTGGTTCCATGATAGATAGCCTTTAATTGGAACTGTTAACCTAAGGAGTATTGCAAAGAGTAGCGTAGCATGTTCAAGTATGGTCTCAAAGTCAGAACATTAATATTATATTCTGATATTCAGTGGTACTGTTTACCTGACATCTTCACCTTCCTCCAATATAGACAAACAGATGGTACACTTTTCCTCTGTGTCTTCTTCTGTTCCTTCCTCCCCATCTTGTTTGCAGTGCAGTTTCCTCTGTGAGAACCAATCAGTTGTTACCTTATTAGTAGAGATGACATTATTGACAAACTGAGTAAAATCTGTTTTTAATACACATTCAACACATACTTCTTTGAAAACATTTCATTATATTTATTCAAATGTATCTAAGCCAAAATGAATCAAGAACTAGCACTTGGAACAAAATCACAGGACATTTCAGATTTATTTAACTATTGTTCATTACAAATGTCCACTGGACTGTGAGTATACTAATTCCATATTGTTGCAACCAGTCCCTTGTTATAAATATCTTCAATTCATTCACAAAGAGGCAAAAAAAACCCCAAAACCAACCACCCCCCAAAAACCGTTTCGAACATAGTATCTTAAGTCACTATTTATCAAGTGTGAAAGAACACTATGTAAATGCGGATGGGATTCTATATTATGGTATAATAAACTCCAACTGAGAGACAACTTAAGTTGCCAAAATTCTGTACCGGATTCAAAACCTCCTAGTGCCCCAGTCTTCCTAATGTGATCAGAGTAAAGGTTAAAATGATACCTACCAAGCAAGTCAGCATCATGAACAACTTATTGCAAAAATAAAGTCTTACTTTATTTAATGAGTTATCACTGAAGTCTGTTGACAGTTTGTCTCTTACCAATAGTTATTTCATTGCTCACAAGGCCATTCATAACTGCTGGACAAGTTATTAAATCATATCAAACTTCTTATGACATTACAGTAGCTCATTAGGGACCAAATTCTTAATTTTTTTCTGAAAGAAGTGGTATTGTAAGCTTTCCTTACAGTCCTTGAAATTGCAAGATAGAGAAAACAAGCACTCTTTGAAGCTGACATTTTTGCAGATTCAAGCCAAACATAAATGTTGTTACATTTTCAAAGAAATATTACAGACAAGCTACCATTTCAGAAGTCCTCACCTTTTTGTATTTATGTGGATATGTGCATCTTTCTATAGTTCCCTGTGTTGCTCCACGATTAACATTGCCTAATCGTTCCTCCAAGTGAATCAGCTCCTAAAAAATTATCAAGGAATAAACAGTGTAAGAACTGTTATTTCAACTACCTTGAGTAAATACTAATTTTATTCCAACCCATTTGCGGAATGACAAACTCTTTAATTCTCAACTTATTCAAATACAGGCAAAGCAAAAAAAAGTATGTTGTGTGGGAAAAGTGATGAGTTCCTGCACACAAACCCACACAACACTGCCTGGTATTTTAAGCTACAGGGAAACACTATTTTACTACTGAAAAAAATCAGAAATTTTGTGTCAGCTAAGAATGGTTATCAGTATGTTCACACATACTTGCGTGTCTAATGAGGAAAATGCAATTAAAATGCAAGAGCAATACATAATTTGTTTTCTAACAGTGATTAAGGCTTAGAAGAAAAAAAAAAAGTTGCTTAAGTTGAAATACAATGACTGATTTGTTTTTCTCCAGCAATGAGTTTATTAGAACCATGAAATGTCACCGAAGATGTTTTCAGTGGACTAGGTCATTAACTCTCTGCATCTGATACCTTTTATTTTTTCTTTTTTTATTTCCTTCCCTCAGTTTCAATTCCTGCACTACAAAACAAACAGGACAGCACTGTTAAATTTGCCAAGTTTCACCCTCACTAGGAGGATCCTGGCAGTTATTCAGAGACACCACTACCTTTTACCAACATATCATGTGACTACTACATCCTACTAAGAGGGGTGGTGGGCAGGGCAAGATGTACTGTCAGTTAATAACTACCTAGGACAGCATTGTCCAGGGCACCTTTTATTGACTGACTTGTAAATATGCTTTTATCCCAATTGATGATAGTGAGATCATTCTATAAAAACAAAAAAAAGGGTATTTTCTTCATGATTCTTTTACATCTACGTATCAAACTAGCTCTACCATACACCCTCCCCATATTCCCTCGTGACACATTTTGACATATATCTAGTTTTATTCTATTACAAACCTCAAAATTGCCCCTGAAAGGGCCTCTGAATGATGTTCCATCCAATCCCGATGAAATGTAACGGATGTGAGGGTAGCCCGCCATGTCTGGTACCTATTCAAACAGCAGACGTTAAGTTAAACCTATTCAGAACAGTTTCAGTATTTTACTGTTCACTTTGTAAAATTTAAGATCCTTTTGCTCCTATTGAATCACTTATTATTTATACTCCTCAGCTTGAGCATACAATTCCAACTGACAGCGTAACACAACGCCACTCTGAGCTCTCTAAACGTTAACCAGAAGCAAAGCAGAAGTGAGACTAGATCCTCTATTGTAATCCCTCCACATCTGCATTACGTATTGCTTTGTTTCACTTCCCAAGTCTCAAAATCTCAACCTGCTTTGTACAAACCACCAAAAATATCTAACTATTTTTGTAAACAAAACACCTAAAAACTATGCATGAAGTTCTGGAAAGGACTTGCTATAGATTCTCAAATGTAAGTTTTTGGTACCAAAGAAGAAGAAACAAGGCTAATCTCGGTCTGGGATATCCTTATCTTACCCAAAACAACTGAACATCTTCACCACACTTCAAATTTAGTGGCAGATAAAAACCAGTAACACTCAAAACTCGCATCTAAAGTCACAGGCAACTCGACATACACTCTATATTCCAGCATCCACTGACTTCCTTGCGTTATTAAGAAATACAAGCAGTGAACAAAATAGCAGTGTCCAGTGATATATCCTACAGGCACTTCAAGCACCAGCATTTTTCATACAGGAAAGCAGAAAGGTAGTTAATATACCAAGCACCACCTTCACAGCAGGGCCTGCGTGTTCCATTTTTACCCCTGCAAGATGAGTGAATAATGGTATTGACTTTTTGTCATAAACATACCAGTAGCAATTGAACAGGTTAAAATAAAAATAAAAAAAAGATCAGCAGATTCCGTTTACTTAATCATGTAGAGTGCACTGATATAGGACTGTAAGCAGCAGTTCATTTGGAAATATCATTAAGTACTTGAGAAGTACTATCTTCCTTTCTGTCCTACTAGCTGGTAACATGTCTGCTGCTGTATAGCATCCCAGATACTATTCATGAAGTCAGGTATTCATGTGCAGTGCGGCTTTTCTTGTTTCCAGCTTCTAAGCTTTACATATATAAAAGTGTAAAACTGAATTAATTGTGAGAAAGCATAGGCAAAGACAGAGTTACTCACACAGCATAACAGACCAATAAGCTACTTTTCTGTATTTTTCAAATCTGGTTTTGTAACTAAAAGCTGACAGGGACAGGAAAGATTCCTCTGCCCTGAATTTTTTTTTTTTTTTTTTAAAAAAGAAAAGCAGAATCTGATTATTTTAAAGCAGTTTACATGGTTCTTGTTAAATGATGACCATGTACTGCCAATACAAGCCACAAATATAGCCACAATATTAGTATTAATTTTTACAGACCAGAGCCATAGAATCTGAAGATTTAACTTTCAGAATATTTCCAGAATCCTAATACAGGGTTGTCCCACTCCTGTAAGCAGCCTAAATATCTGTTGCTCTGGTACTAATTAGAGCTGGCGATGGGAAACACGCACAACAGGATGACTGCTGCAAACTCCAACAGGGTATCAATTTAAAGATCTAAGTTGTCATGCAATATGCAGAGTGTGTTTACAGATATTATATACTAATACATGAATTCAGTATGATTGCAAATATAGAATTTTATATCACAAGATATGTATATTCATGTGCATACTTAAACATTTAATGTAAGTAACATCTGTTGGTGTCACAGGACTTACTGCTTGACAATATAAACTGCAGCCTAGCAAAGGAATTTGGGAGAGTGCACTAAAAATATGGTAATTTGTAAACAACTACACTGTAAGAAATCTTTCTCAGATAATCAGTGATTTGTGATGCATTCTTCATTTAAGCGTGTAATTCTATTTCATCTTCCAGTTACAGAAAATGCATTTAAAGAACTAGGTCACATCCACACTACAAGTGTATTTGTTGTCGCAGGTTTTTACCAGGCATCATTTGGAAGTTTCTATTCGCCTGTTATTACACTTTGAATCAGTTGCCTCCGTTCAGAGGAAAGGAAACGCCTGACAAAACTTAACCCAAGTCTCAGGAATGACTTTCACTGCTTGTTTTTTTGATCCACCAGGATTTGAAAACAGTCTGTTGGAAAACAGTACATATGATAGCGCAGATACCGCATCGTTACAGGAGCTGTGAAGTCACAGTGTATTGCTGTAATGCAGTAATTACAGTTCCAGTTGCCTCAAAGGTCAGAGTTTACCAACTGCAGTGACGTGCACCTGGACAGGTCTCCCATTCGGAACAAATTCTGCTACTGGAGACTATCTATTTAAGAAACCTACTAAATTTAACACTACAAAAACAAACAAAAAACTTCTCACGCTATATGCCACAACAAACTACTGAACTTAAACAACAGAAATATTGGGTGTGACAATATATTTTCAAGCTAACAAATGGGCCTTCCTGATGGGGAATGGCATAACATCTCTGCAAAATTATCTGAACATACATTATGTACAGGCTCTTTTATAGAATACTGTGAGAGTACAGCCTACATTTCTGGCCAAGTAAAACAGAATTTGCATTTTGAAAAACCATCTCTGTTAAGAAACAAATAGCTCTTTTACGCCTGCAAAATAAGCAGTCTGCTAACATAGCAAGATTTGAACCAATTACACTTGTGACTACAAGCTGGAGGAAAGATGGGCAATAGAGGACTATCAATAATGCCCAACTAAGAGCAACCTAACTAAAATCCCTTTGGCAGTTACCATCAAGCTTCAAATGCAAAGAGAAGACTCATCTCTCTTGAAAGAGCTTCACACACAAATGGGAGTGTGTTTTCAGTAAGTTTTCATATTGAAGATAAGAAAAAAGGAAAAGTTCAAAGCTAATGAAGAAGAAAGTAAAGAGTTAAAGTTAGTGCCAGTCTGCACTAAGTGCTTGTATATATTCCTTTGGACACTGTCAAATTGTAATACATTCTTTAAAGCAATACAGTATGGACCTGCAAATTCCAGCACAAGTTTCCCAAGAACTGTTTGTTTACTGGAGAACAAGCATTATCTGTTTCTGGTTTTGCACTTTCTACTGACACTTCCCATTACCACAAAAATTTGCAGCAACTAAAAAATTCAAGGCTAAGTTTGAACAATTTACAACACAAACATTCTGAAATGGTTTGAAACAGCTAACCTGCAGGGAAGATTTTCTTCCTTGCTAGCTTCCTTTAAACACCTTCCATGTTTACAGGATCTTTTTGCCTTTCAGTTGCCACAGTCTGTGAAGAGATTCTTCCCTTGTATGGTACTACTTATTTTGCCCATCCCAACCTTTTATTCAATGGTTCACATTAAGTATGACCTTCATACGTATTAAAACAAAACTCAACAATATATCCAGTTAACCACTTAGGTCCACATCAGTCCTCAAAAAGAAGTAAAGCTGATCAATTAATAACTTAATAAGCCAAATTCAAACAAGGAAAAGTTGCGGTTTTCATAGAGAGACACTGTGCGAAAGAACAAATAATCCGTGCTGCATAGCTAAAGCCTAACTGTATCTGTGTCTGAGTGGAACATAAAATGAGCACTCTTCAATTGCCTGTATTCTACAAAAAACCTGAAGAACAGTAATTCATGTTTATATTAAGAAAAAAGTACCAGGTGCATTACAAAAGTCCATTTTCTTATTTGAAAAATGCAGTTAAATTTGATGCAGTTAAACAAGGCTATTTCAAACCTAAAATTCACCTTGAACTACTATAGCTACATTAAGTTACAGCCTTAAGCTAAGTGTTTAGATATTTCACAGGAAGTTTGTTGGCTTTTTTTGTATGGAACAGTTGCATCTCTTAGAGCTATGATACCTGTATGACTACACGCTGAGTGATACTATTCTGACCGGCACACATCTACCATAATGTACTGGGACCTACAGGCCAGTACCTCCAAATCCCACCCAATTTTTACAACAGAGTGGGAAGACGGCCTCAACCACACTGAGTCATTCAACAATTAAAGGAACAAAACAGTAAGGCTCTGAAATAGAAGAAAAAGTGAGGACAGCATATGGAAGCTGGATGTATAACACCTGAGAAAGGCTAAGTTACCATTAATTCTTTTTTTTTTAGTTATGATCCTGTTATCTCCCTCTGACTGGCAAGCTGCAGTTAAGTAGTCTTCTCAAGGCTTCCATCAACCTTACAGACTACACCATAGCTAGCAAACTGTGAAGTCCAGATAATTCCCACCCCCCCAAGCTTTAAACAGTCAAAATCCCAGGCCAGTTGTAGTTAGTAAAAGTATACTAAGTTAAAAGGCACAAAGGGAACACTGCTCACTTCAGGTCTACATTCCATTTAAAATTTAATTACCAGTTTAGCGCTGTAGAGATTTTGTTTTTCTTTGATTATGAAGGGGGGAAGATGGAAGGGTGGAGAAAACAAGACCTTCTAGTTTTAATCTTCCACCGCCCTCTTAAATGACAAAAAGGAACAGATCCAATTCATAAAAATAACCCTTTCTTTAACAGAGCACATTTAAAATACAAAGCAGTGATTGATTTTTTTTAAGTGTCCTAGTAACAAACTCATATTCAGAGCAAGTTCCTGTATCAATTACAATTTCTAAATGAAACTTTATAGCAAGTAACACATTGTCCATTTTTTAACCCTTTCTTATTTTTTGAAGCCTGGAAAATGTTAGAAATATTATCATCTTTGCAATTACAAAAAGTAACTGATTTTACAGCTAAACATAGCATTCTGGTCATTCAGGTAAATTGATAACATCTGGAAAACATGAGACACAGGAGAGCCGGCAGTACAGAAAAAGGGACCATTTCAGGGTGTCCTCAGGCCAAATTTAGAGACATCTTCTGGAGATTTCTTTTTGGACTTTTCCCCTTCCAGATTTCACTACAAACTAGGATGCCTTCTCTTTCCTGAAGCAACAGAAGAAAAGGAATTCTGCTTGGATATGCGTTACAGCTGTAAGTATGATTTGGCTAGTCAGAATTATGGCTGGTATATAGTTCATTATGAAAAAGTCACATTTCTTATAACATCTATGTCAGCTTATTAAATTACAGAAGTTCCCATCCTGTCTACCCAGATGTGATAACTGGTGCTGGCCACTCTGAGTCAAAAAGCCTTTCATCAACAGTGCCAAAAGAGCAGCCAAAGTCACTCAGAGTAAACAGAAATTGAAGTAGCATCCAACAACAAGCACCAGCATCAGAGGAACAGATAAAGCCTCTGTCTTCAGTTCTTTCTCCTCTGATGTTTTATTAGTTATGCCACACATTGATCTTCAATTGATTCTTCCTAAAAATGTTGTTCAAATTCGCAGAACAAACTGAAGAAAATATAAATATAGAATATAATATATAAAATAGAAGAAAAAACTTCTATTTGTCCAGAATAGAATCCATCATAAAAAAATCCCTTTGACAGAAGACCTTTCCTCAGCACATACAGAGCATTAAAGCAATAATGATGGGAACACAAACTACGCTAAGCCAGGGTCACACTTAAAGTAATTGTGTCAAATCAAGGAGGGAAGCAGGCTAATCCTTGTCTACATAGATATAAAGGAAGCTCTTCTTAATCGCTTTTAATCTAGGATTCTCCCTGAAGCAACATTTAAACAGGTGAAAGTTTTTTCAACCAAGCTAATAGAAAAGGAGATTTTGTTTTCCCCACCCTCTATGTGGACTGTCAAAGCTGCTGAACACTAATTATCTCCCCCAACATATCTTTACCATTTTGTCTCCCTGAGGATTAAAACTGCAGTCTGCATTCCAGCACTGACTAGATGAAGATTAGGTTATCTGCATCCAATTAAAATCTGCAATTGATATATCAGAGTACTAGTGTCATTAAAGCCCAAATAATCCATTATGCCCTTTATGGTCTGGCAGTAGTTTAAAGGGGTTTTAGTACTCTAGAACAGACAGAAAAAAATGCACATTGCCTATTGGGCAGCATGCTATTTCAGAAAGTGGACTCAACACAAATTAATTTTTTAGTTGAGCTACTGCATGAGTTACTTTAAAAGACTCCCTTCCCCAATAAAGAATGAAGAATACCAACATTTGATGATGTCTGCATTAAGAACACAACTAATGAGCCTTGTAAATGGCTATTTAGTACCCTCTGTACTTACTGAAAGAAGAAAGCACTCCCAGTAACATTAACCACTTAGCAGAAGGACTCTAATCACAGTTCAGCCTCTCCTCCCTCGCCCCTATTCCTAAAGTTACAATGAAAAAATGCAGGTGACAGCTACAATTAATCTGTTGCTCTTCAATAAAAACTAGAATGGGGCTTACATTTAATATCCACTTAAGTTTGTTAGATGAAAAACCTCACTGAATACTTTCTCTATATTCAAAGTCAATTTTGCTGACAGATCTGCTGTCCTCTCACATACATGCACATGAAGAAAACTTTGGCTTTTGTTATTGCCATAGAAGGGGTAGAATCATCTAAAGGCATTTGTAGTGCTTTGAACTCAATGTATATAGAACTTCCAGCAGTGCTCTTAACCTGCCTTTATGTTCTTCTAGTGCGTGTAATCTGAATAGACTTGAAATCAGTCAGAGACTCAGAACACAACTTCAAAGTCGGTTCCGATCACAGCAAGGTTCAAAACAGATCTCAAACATTTGAGGAAGTGCTGCTTACTTCCTCAAGTTCAAGGTTCAAAACAGATCTCAAACATTTGAGGAAGTGCTGCTTACAGCAGTGTGTACACTGTAACACATGCTGTCAGTACATTGTGCACAAAACCGCAAAATACAAACTACTTCAATTCCATTTCATCCAGAGGTTCATGAATTACTGTTATGAGGATTAGATATCCCTACACAAACACATGCACAAGTTTATGTAGAGTTAAAGAACCCTACTTCATCTGACACTTCTATCAGTTTGTAACAGCAGTTACTGAGCTGACCTAAAGTATTTTATCACACATTGAGGAAATAATTCTGAAGATTCTCTATCACAGCTTTCTTCCATTCCACTGATAAAAAGAAGATAAACACTGGGGTCCCAACTACTTGCTTGTGTAACATTTTAGTTGTAGGAATACCCCTATGAAATTAAAATACAGTTAGAACTTTATCATCACACTGTGACATAAGGATCAGCTGAACTCTGAAGTTCTTAAAAACTTCACAGCAATAGTGGAAATAAATCCCATAACTGACTTATTATCCCTGATAGAAAATGAGATAAAATAGGTATGTGTGTAATTTTCTGCCTCCTATCGGGAAGGCCCTTTCTCTACAGAACTACACATGAAAGAAATGTGAGAGGCAAGCCATTTTTCATCCACTTAAAGAAACACACACCTAACTAAAGAATAATGCAGAAAAATCTTATTTTGAATAGATGATGCACAGGAGACAAGGCTATGCCGTAAGAATCTTGTTGGCTAACTAAAATACCAAATTCTACACACTGCTCTAGAAAGGGTGTGGTAAGTATGGAAGCCGTGCATCAATGAATTACCAACTCTAATATCAGGGAAGTACTTGAGGATTATTATCATGTTTGTTAAATAGCAAGGAACAAGCAATTTAAGACCAGATTATGAAGAGACAGCTATTGCAGTATTGGTTGGAAACTTACAGTTCAATCCTTAGATGTCAATTCTGGCTAGTAACAGAGTAATTTTGGATGGACAAGACTTGCAGGTTGCTTTTTAATTACAATTTTAACATTCATTTACAGATGAGCACACAATTTTGATTAGATTATCTAGCTTTAAGAGGGTTAAATAATATGGGTTAGCCACACAGAATGCCACATAGAAACACTAAACATGCTCCATTCAACTAATTTGTGTCTCTGTGCATTTTCATTAAACAAAATTAAGAACATTTTAAATAAACCTGCAAACATTCTTTCAAAAATAATACTTTCTAAAAGTCAGAGTTATGCTGACTTTCCTTGGTTTTCCACTGTAGATTAAAAAAAGTTATGTGTAACAAGGGCCTAGTTTACCCTCACACTTCTTGTTGCTTATAACACTTCATGCTACAAAATTATATACTTTATCACACAGAGTTAGGTTGATTAAATATTATTTGAAAACAACAAAATCTCCAGATGGAATTCTAGCTGTGCTATTTAAATTTAATGTGCACGTTAAAAATAAAGCACCAGTGCTAATCCTCATGCACTGGGTGGAAAGTTGGTACCTTTTACAACCCAAAACTCATTAAAGAAGAATCTGAACTTTAAAAAAAATCAGATGCAGAGGGTCAATGCATTGCAATACAAGTGACAATTTAATTCAAATAAGTTTCATTTTACAAGAGCTGAAGTTAGAAATATTAGTATCCTAAACTGTTTTCTTTTATTAGACATGAGCATGTTCTAGCTCCCTATCTGGGAGCAACACACAGAAACATTGGAGTATTTTCTTCTTCAGTTGAACCGCTAACTTTTGCAGCAACGTACACATGTCCAATTAAATGCAGTAAACCTTAAAATAATTTTCCTGACAAACAAAATAATTACAATGACCACTGATCATCATTTTTCATAAGCTAGCTCCTTACCATGAGAGGAAGAGCCCCTATTTGCAAGTGATGAAGTCGAGGAGGTGCATGGTAGTGGGCCAAGTGAGGATGCAAGGGCCCTGGAGGGTAAGTTGCTGCAGTCACACCAGCTTCAATTCCCAGTTCCCTGTCACATGAATGAGAGTGGCATTATAGTAAGGTACATCTTGACTCCTAGATATAAATCCACTGCTTTGGAAAGCATACAGCACAGCACAGCTACCATAACAGTTTTATACATGAATTTTTTTTAAACTTATTCAATCTTTGCTAATGAATCATCTTAATCGTACCATACCTAGAAGTTGTTTTTAAATCAGCTGTGAAGATTTAGTATGACAAATCAGTAGAGAAAATTCCACATTTATTGTGCCCAGGAATATTACCAGTGTGGAGTCTTCTCTGCAGCTCACACTGTGGGAACAGCAGGTGTCATGCATGTACCTCTTCCCTAATAGTCAAGAGTATTTTTTTAATAATGAATATATTGCAGAACTTAAGTGTAACCTTCATGAGTGGGCCTGATGCAATTTTAAATAAGTTCAGACAAAGAGGAGAGAAAATAAATTAGTTTGTAACTCAAATCCAAACCTCTATTTTACAAAGAGCATAAATATAGTAATAGTCTTCATCAATGTTTTACTTGCCTATTTTAAAATAAATTCTTGAAATAACTACCTAGAGTCAGTTACAATTCCATTTTAAAAGCAATGGGTAAAAAACCCTAGAAATATATTTAAGATATTGAGTACTCAAACCAATATTTCAAAGCCGTATCAACATCTACAAATTTTAAACTACAGGTGCATGCAGCACTTCCTAATGTTGCCAGCATTATCAGCACATTATGGTCTTTTGTCCTGAGTTGCAAAGAACTAAAATAGTATCTGATTACTAACCAGGCAGATCTCTCTGGAGCTTGTCGAGGATGGGAAGACATTGTCTGAGGCACATGAATGTGATGTCCATGACCATAATTGGGATGCATTCTGTGAGGATGTGGAGGAGGCCGTTCATGAGCACGTCTAAACAACATAAACCAGCAACAGTTAATTTCACATACTTGTTAGTATCAAGAAAGCAACATCCACAATCAAAATGTTACAGACTGAGTTACTGGAATGCATTTAAAATAAAAAAAAAAATAGATGTCCCCATAGTGTACCTTAGTTTCAATTTTAGATGCAAGTCAGAAACTAATTATAATACACATTTCATATTCAAACACAAAGCCAGCTTCAGCTACTGTGATCTGCCCTTCACTTGGCAGATGTGACTACAGAGGGACCAACAAAGTGTTTAATCCTAACCTTGAACTGCAGGTAGGAAAGCAAAGGCCACGTAACAGTCATGTTGAGATTCAGAGTCGTTCACAGCTATGGTGTGGTTTATTTCTGGTAAAACTATACCAGAAAAAGTAATTAGGGGAACCTTAATACACTAATCAGAGGACATTTTCCTTGAAACAGGTTTGCATCATAGCTCAAGTAGTAAAAGCACAGTGTTTTCCATGCCAGCTGGTATAGAATAACTAAAGTTTTGGAAAAGAAAAAAATAATCTTCAAAAAAACCTGCTGTCTGACTTCTGTTACTTTATGACTTCCTAGTTACAGAAAGTAACAAAAAGCAGTACACTGACTTCAGATTCAGTACCACCTTAAAATACCTGACAAAGTAGACTAGACATTTTGTAAATTTACATGTCTAGAGAAGTAAAAAATTACTTAACAGCACACTGTTCTAATCACTGTAAATTGACACTTGTCCAGAGAAATCTGTCAAGCTTGCATAAATTATGTCAGAAGTATTAGTTTTCTGCAATGGTCCAGACCAACATGGGAGCAGGCCTATCAGCAGAACCTACCTCTAGTCTCACCTCCCTTCAGTTTATCAAATAACTATGGGAAAAAAATATGGAAGAACACATTTTAATTAAAAAACATAGCAAGACAACTTCCGTATTTTCATAAAAATTTAATATCATGTAGGCCCGTTTTCCCTAACATTAGCCTTAAAAGAAACACATTTAAATTATTTAAATTATTTCTATGAATTTAAATCTCCTAGGCTGTCTACCCCACAATCTTAGTGTGAAGTGGGTGATCAGATTTAAAATAAAGAGAAAATGCCTATGTTACACAAATGCAGTGCACCCTCATACACTGCCTTTTGCACATTTTGTGGCTGACTGCAAGACCCTAAGGAAGTTATAGGTGTTGTACCCACACGTGAGACATGACAGTGAGAAGATGACTCTAACCATTCTTTTTCAACCCTGAAAAAGTCCTATATTCTTAGACAGAAGGTATACGAGCTAGACTATCTTATATGCTATTTCTAGAAATGAAGGATGAAACAACATCTTAAGAAAACTTTGAGATGCTGGGACATGGAACCAAAGGAACTGCAAGTCTGCTGGCAGTCTCAGTCTGTGAGACTGAGCAAATACTAACAGAGCAAATATAACGCAAGTTTCTGGTTGTCAGAGTATAACCTGATTCACATGAGGTTGGGCCAAGACACCTACAGTATTCATTTTGCATGCAATTTGTACGAGGATTAGAAGGGAAAAGAAAGACCAAGGGTGGAACAACTTCGTAAGATTACAAAATAAAGCTACAGAAGAGAAATCTCACTGAGCAAACTGACACTGTCTGACCTGAGAGAGGTGACTTCTGAGAGAATGTCAAAGAAGGACCTGTTATCAACATTTGACTACAGTTTCTGTGCACACAGAGAAAATTATCTAGGCTAAGAAATGCCAATATTCACATTTCCAATCCCCAAGCTACCAGAAAGTTTCCAGAACTGGTAAGATAGCTACGACTGTTATCTTTCCTTAAAAATCTTTCTTGCTGTCTCACAATCACTCACATTCACCAAAAAATAATTTTTGGATATGACTGCATAATCATGGGCATACAAAAGCAGTATGCTTGTATGTTTAGGTTAGGTTGTTTAGAGGTTATGCCATTTGCAGAGCAAAGATAACAAAAGAACAGGTGTAGGTTCAGACAGATCATAATTTTAATGACTGAGAAAGCAGGGTTATATTTGACTTTCCTGAGGGACTGGAAGTCTGTCATTTGCCACTTTGTCAGCAGTTACTGCCTATAGATGTTGACTTACTATGAGTTACCTGGAAACTGCCTCAAAAGTTGCAGTTAAAGCAAACTTTTGACTAAGCCTGAACTTCTACAACATTTTTAAGTTAGTTACCAGTAGAACTTGTGTAATAAAGTTAGAAGCAACAAGTAGAGAGCTAATTCTTGAAATTCTCTTAGATAGTGTCCTGGTTTCAGCCAGGATAGAGCTGGTTTTCTTCACAGAAGCTAGTGTGAGACAGTGTTTTGGATTTGGGATGAGAAACTGTTGATAATGTGCTGATGTTTTGGGTTGTTGCTGAGCAGTCAAGGACAGTCCAGCTTCTTGTGCTGGCCTGCCAGCGAGCAGGCTGCGAGTGCAAGGGAAGCTGGGAGGAGACAGCCGGGACAGCTGACCCAGACTGGCCAAAGAGATATTCCCTACCATACGACGTCATGCCCAGTACATAAACTGGAGTTGGCCGGGGGGCGGAAATCGCTGCTCGGGGATGGGCTGTCGATCACGGGGTGGTGAGCAATTGCTGTATTGGGCATCACTTGTTCTTGTACATTCCTTTGTTGGTATTATCATTGTTGTTTCCTTCTTTCTTTCTGTCCTATTAAACCGTGTTTATCTCAACCCACGAGTTTTTTCCCAATTCTCTCCCCCGTCCCACTGCGGGAGGGGGAGCGAAAGAGCGGCTGCATGGTGCTTAGCTGCCGGCTGGGGCTAAACCACGACAGATATTTAAAAGGCATTATCTCCAGAATTAAAATAACTTCAGCTACTCTGTAACTGAATACCAAGCCTGTACTGACCTGATTTCTGTTGATACTAGTGTTACGAATCTAGTTTAGCAAACAACAGTAGCATCTCTTAAACAGTACCACCAAAGCTACACCTCAACATTGGTCCTATTCTCATACAGATACTATTCAAGTCTCTTCCTTCTCTTCTAAAGACATAAAGGCATAGTAAAGCTGGGTAAGTATCTAAGGTTAAAACCAAATTAAACCTGGTAAATGGTCTTTTATGATAAATTGTTCATTTTATCTTAAAACATTGGTTAGATAAAAAGAATCTACCAAGGCAAAACATACTGTCAAGGAACGCATTTGAAAGGAGCTTATGATGTACTTTCTAGGCTGTCCAGCTTGAAAAGAAATTCCTGCCTGTTATCTGGAGGATGAGTAAAGGGCAAGAGAAACATAAGCTTCCCTTCTCTTCCATGCCCCATTCATGTCTTACCTGGAGACACTACTGAAAGATGTAATGGAACAGGTTCAGTCTTAATGCTCACGTGACTGTGACGATATGTAAGGACACTTCTTACCATGGTTTAATACTAACAGTTCCTAACCATGCAATTAACAGTTTGAGATTCACATGCAACATTTTACAAACCTGAGGGAAATGAATTATATGTTTAGATATTGTTCTGAGTACATTTGTGACATACGTTGGGTGTTGCATCATTCTTCTTCTCTGGACCTCCATCCTCTGGATCACTTCATGAGGATGTAGCCTCTGTGCTGGAGGTGCTGTTGCAGGGATGTGATGGGATATAGGCTGGTGTGTTGCAGGAAGATGCTGTGGTATTGGAGCAGCTGCATTGGCTAAAGGATGAGTTGGTGGTGGAGGTGGAGGTGGAACAGGATGAGAAGATGCGTGAGAGGATATTGAAGGATGGAAGGGATGCACTGGATGAGGGATAACATAATCTACTTGAGGTGGAGGTTGTGGCTGTGGAGGAGGATTTCCATGAGAGTGAGGACATGCAGAAGCTTGATGGTGAAGAGGTCTGGTCAAAGAAGCATCTGCAATGAAAACATCAGGTGCTTTTAATTTGGTCAGTAGCAGCTTTTGACTTATATTTATTTTAAAAAGTATCTTCACACAGGTGCTTCAATATTAGTACACCAGTGTAAACAGGGGCAACATGGGAATATGTGTTTATGCAAGTTTTAAATAAAGTGATTCCAGCAGTAATACCCTACAAGAAACCCACACTTTCTACAGCCAAAAGTATTCCACTTGCCAATGTTGGTAAAAAGAAAAAAATAAAAATAAAGTGTGATGCATGCTGAAGAAGGTATATATGGTGAGAAATTTTACTTCAAGTTTGTTTAATTTTTTAAAAATTGAATCTTCCTCCCCCAAGTCCACTATTCTGTAGAGACAGTAAAATCCAAAAGAAGAAAACACAATCAAACAAATGAGTTGACTCTCTGAGCTTGCTCAAGCAGAACTCCTTGGGGAAACAGGATGGGGGATGGACCAAGGAAAAAGAAATAAAAAGGCATTGCTGTTTATTAAGCTCACTCGAAAGAAAAGAATATTTTAACTTCACCTTGATCCTGTTCAAATCCTCTACACAAACTCCGTAAATATATTTCTTAATATGTGTTTTTGTTAGGCTAGTACTAAGATCAAAGCAAGCAGATAGTAAGAGTTTTCATATGTTGTCAGGAAAGCTGTTTTCTTGCTAGGTTCCCTGCCCCCGGTACCCAGTACTTATGAGTACTTACAAGGAGAATGCATATAATGCCGACAGGAAGAGAGCGATGCCTGAGGAGGAGGTTGGGGCTGTGGCTGCGCAACCATACTTGATCCATATCCGTCTATTGTTATTGACTGGCTTGGGCCAGCACCAGCCTGATGCCCATAAATTGCAGTTCGAGATGAAGAACCAGGACAGCAAGGGTCAAAAGCAGATGTTCCATGAAAAGCACCACTTCCATGACTTCTTATGCCACTGCTGCTTAAGTCTACTGGCAATGCCTGCTGCATAAACAAACCATCTTTTTTCAAGCAATTCTTCAGACATTGAAAACAAAGTCACCATCAAACTTAATGTGATCTAAAATAAAAATAAATACTAACACAAGCAACTAGGATCCAAATTTTTAAGTTTTAAGGCTGGACTCCGGAACATTCTTTAGATATGGTTAATATTTCTTATTCCTAAGTTTTTGAATCCGGTGACAGAGACTAAATTCATTACACCAGATTGTGTGAAAAAAACCCAAGAACTCCATGATAAATCAGGGAGTATATGGGAGCTACATGTATTGAAATATTTGGAAGCAAAAAACAACCTTTAGTTTTCAGTTGTGCCTAATGTATTAGCCTTAAAATAGAAACCAGATTGATAGCTCTGCATGTTGTTCTTACTTAAAACCATATTGTTTTACAGCTGTGATTTTAGTTACTTAAGAAGTCTTAAAACACAGTGCTTTCAGAAAAAGCAATTCTTTTATACCTTTTATAAAGAGAACGTTAGACTTGATTTTTATTTCCCTTAAAGCAGCTCAATTATTTGCATTGCAAAACTGCTATGCCTGGCAGAGTATATTTCGAGGTATCTATGTTTGGTTTGCTTAAACAGCCACTATCATCTTATAGTCATCAAGAGGATGTCAGCTGTCAATGATTACTTGGATTACAATTTTCTACAAAATTTCAATTTTGTGTCCATATATTGTAGCTCAAACTTTCCTTTTAGTTCCATTCTATAATGCCTGGTACAGAACAAGCGAATAATCCACAACTCAACGTCCTATTCTAGTCTCTCGTATCTGTAACAATTTGAAATCACAAAGAGAGGATCACAAAAGTTAAACATGCCTGGTCATGGTAACTGGTGCCAGAACTGCTGCTTGCTCCACAAGGTGCAGGCACTGGAGGAGGCCTTTCAACAGGGCAGCTGGAGTCACTGAATGAAGGAGATAGTGGAACAGCTGGGTGAGGGTTGTGGTGGTGGTGGTGATGATGTTGAAAGTGGTGGCCGTGCTGCTGAAAGCAGCTTGTGTGCGGGTGCCCCAATGCATGATGAGACTGTGAAGGTCCTCCACACGGAGAATGCTGAGGGCAGCATGATGGTAACCTTGGCATGGCCGGAGGGCCAGTTTCCAGTGTCGTATTAGATGCAGTTCTTCTTATATCATCTTGAAGATAAAAAAAGTTAATATTGAAATGAAAGGATTAGTAAAACTAATCACCATAAAGCAGTGTCTTACACAGAAAAAAATTTGTACTCCATAATCAAATAATTAATCAATTGGAAAACAGATCTAGACTAAGACAAAACAAACTGGATACAAAAAAAAGAAGATTTAACTATGTCTGCCAAATGAACCAAGACTGAATGGTTCAGGTGGATGTACTCATGGGAATCACTAAAGGATGTGAACTGACACTTGCCTTATTCCACTAATTTAAGACATGCTATCAGTAGGGA
>NW_010559828.1:22699-55173 GCF_000687285.1 Phaethon lepturus
TAATTAGTGTGGACAGACCTCAAATTCTTGTGCAACTGTGGTCAGTTCAGGAGTTTGTACCTTACCTGCCTTGCAGATAGGGGCAGAGCACCCATGTTTCAGAGATGTTACAAGTGCTACCTGTATATACAGATCTATTATAGGTCATCAGTATCTATACAGATCTGTATAAATGTGCTTCAAGTGAAGTAACCTACAGGAGAGGTTTAAGGAATCTATATACAACCTTCACTTCCTTACAATACACATTAAAAAAACCCACCCCTGTAACACACTGCAATAGAAGACTTAATCCCCTGTGAACTACATTCTATCTCCTCTAAAAGCAAGAATGTGGTTCGTTAGGTATAACCAAATCATTCCAACAAGCAAAAGCAGAAGGCTCCATCCAGCACAATTTCCTTCATCTTTGGGGGGAAATCAATGATCTTTTTCAGATTCCTGTCCTCTCAACTTATTACTGTTATCTTCAGTACTAGGAGTTCACATGCCGCTGTTTAATCTAGAGAATGCTGATTAACTTCCTCTACCTCCTTTGTACTAGGAGGCAACAACAGTTTAGAAAGCTCTCTTATTCTGTACCTCCAGCTGAAGTACCAGCAGTGCCGCCGCTGGGAAGACTAGAAGTCATCTCTGGAGCTGCAGAGGGCTGGCTGTTGGAGATGTTTGGAGCTGCATCAGAGGCCTGATCTGAGGTAGATGTGCTAGAACTGTTACTGGAAGCAGAACTCACAACCTGCGGCTCCACTCTAGCTGATGTGGTTGGCACAACCGTCGGCTCTAGTGAAACAAAAAAAACCTTTCATGTTCTTTAAGCTTTAAAAGCTGTTGGTTGGTTGGGATTTTTTTTTAATTGTTGTTGCTTTTTTTAATTACTTCACAGGAAATTATTGATTCTGGTCTTGCCAGATGCTAAGGAAGTCAGAAGGCAAAAGGCTGACAGGTACGAAGTACAAAAGTTAATTCTATTTTACTTGGGAGTGTGTGGGGGGTGTGTGTAGAATAATCATCTTATTTTCTTTCTTTTTTTTTTAATCAACTCAAATTTTAAGAATATAAAATCAATTCCCAACCAAGTCTAACATATCAAGTTTTATTTACTGAATAAAAGACTACTAGAAAGGAAATTAAATTACTTTATGAAAATACTTGCTGAAATCTTTCATTAACCCACAGGCAAACTACTCCATGAATTAAGTACTACCCTTTTAAATAACTAACCAAAAACAGCGTAAAAACATTTAAACTAGCAGTACTACTTTACAAACTTTAATCAGTCTAGATGCATAGTACTGAAGGCTGTAACAAGATAAATTTGGTTTCTAGTCTCAGTACACATTAAAAGCAGATTCATTAAATCAGTATTTGAGACTTCTGTTAAAAGTACATACATATTCATTTTGCATATTGTAAAGGTAATAGTTGACAATATATTAAATTGGAACCAGGGAAATACACCAAACACCTGATAAATCTTGTTTTCTACTATGCAGTAGTAATTGTAAATAGGTTAAAATTTTTAAAGATACTTGGTGGCATAATTCAAATTTGGTTTTGAAAAAGTCTGCCTTTGACTGTAAGTTTGAAATTTCTCTCTAATTACTGACAAGGCAATGACATGACTAGGAATACAAGAAACCATAAAAGGGAATAGCATCAGAAACAGCTCAGGTTTTTTTAGTAAAAGTGTTTGCATGGATATAAAAAAAAAAAACCATCAAGACACATCAAATACTTCTTTTACACGAAGTCTCAAAATAAAATATGACTAGTTTTCAAGATTTCTCTCTACATCTAGTATATCAGCAACTCAGCGAGCAAGGGAATAAACATATCTCCCTTCTTGCAAGTATTCCAACTCCTCACATTAAAAAAACATGACCCGATACCTACATTTAAATTCCTTTGCATTTTAATGTGGCACTCCAATATACTAATTCTATTTAAAGGAAACGTTTTGGGAGAAATGTATTAATGTTTAAATTCAGAAAAAAACAGCAAGTATATAGGACATGTATAGCCTAACATTGCTCTGTGATCACACTGAGCTCAAGACTGGATGCTAATACATTCTGAAAGCAACCCTGCAGTCAGGCAGTTCTCAATTCTATCAGCCTCAATCACCCTGCTAGCTTGTTACTGTTTTGACTCACCATCAGCAATACAGACAGTTCTGTTTCTCCCCTGCAAAACCAGTAAAAGCCAGTGGGCTTGGTCAATCTCAAACTACTAGCTAAGAGCAACTTAAATTTCAACACACTTCACAGACATTAACCTAGGAAGATAGATAGATGAAAGTATGATCCTTATGCTTATGGAAGTAGCTAGGAAAGTTTTAAGACAAGTATCTCTGAAGACATCAGTAAAGTTCTGAGAAAGTACATAGCTGCCTTGTAAGTGTTAATTCAGAATTTTAATCGTTTTACACTAGTTCATATGTGAAATTTGATGCCTAAACCCCAAAATAATATACCTGAAATCCTGGAAGACTCATCTTAGAAAGGTATTTCTTCTTGGAGGAGAGAAACAGCTAGTCTTAAATATACACATTACAGAAATAAAAGTTCGTTCAGCAGTATTTTTTAAAAATAATTTTGTTCCTAAATTTAGGACTAAACTCTATAATGTGAGTTCAAAGAGTAAATTAAAGCAATAGATGCTTACTCCCCTTCAGTGATAGAGCTGTCAGGATATTTCACAGTAAATCCATAAAGAAAAGAATCTGTAAATCAACCCATCCCCTTCCTTAAAAAACATCAAACAACCAAAAGCAATTCCAAACCCTTCCAACTCTTCAACCCACCTCAAAAATCAAGACATCTTAAAAAATAAGATACTGCAAGACACTAGCTTGCAATGTACTCAGGGACAGAACAACAACAGGACAGAACTTCTGTTAAACATTAAAAGTAGCATGCACTCAAGAAATTCCCAAAACAACCACCACCACCAAAAAAAACCCAAAAACTAACTTGCAAAAAAATATATGAGCTTTAGTTTTTCCTTCTCTCAACTTCTGACAATACCTGGGAGTTGCTCTTATGATTTTCAGAAGGAATATTAAGTGCCAGTAGTTTTTAACATTAGGGAACAATCAAAGGTTACAGCTTCAGAAACCTAACATACTTTACTAGTTTGGTCCCGTGTCGTCCCCCCCCACACCATTTTTTAAAATTATTTTTACTCCAAGGCCTGAAAGAACAGTAACTATTCCAAAGCATACACAGCGATAGATTTTCCTTTTATAGTGTTGTATTGAAGTAAGTGCATATTTTTAAAGAAGTATTTCCAACCTGTTCTGTAATTTCTGCCTGGTGAGTCAGCCCTCAGACACACGCCCAAGTCAGTTATGGAAGAAAAATTAGATCTAGCAGACTGGGAATGGATAAACTTTTAATTTCAAAGGAAGGCCGCAAGAGGATTTTATGACAGGCTTGTAAATGAGTTTGTTCAGAATTTATTCAGAATTGTTCAGAGCTGATGCAATTAATTCTACTCCCCTTACACTGATCCTCCTGCTTCTGAAAAGGAAAAGATTTCTCAGACCAATGCGACTTACCATCTTCATCCACTGTAAGGTCCACTACTTCTGCTGCGTTTTGTCTCAGTGGCTGTATGACTGTGGAAATCCTACTGCGGTTCCGCTGCTCTTGAGGTCGTGCAGCATGAGAACTAGAGCTTTGTCCCCAGTGTGATCTTGTATGTCCAAGTGTTGAACGAGACCTTAAAAAAGGTAACACCTTAAGTATTGACCTAAATTTTGCCATCTCCTCACTGTACAAGAAGCAATTTGAAGTATTTTTATTATTATTATTAGACAAGCATTTTGTTACTACCCTGCATTCACTAGATGTGTACTTACAAACATTACGGCAGCCTTTACCAGAAAGCATAATGGCAAATACCCAACACATAAGAGTTTAAAGGTCTTTAAGGTCCCTATGAAATACATACAGGTAACTTACAAAAAATTCACTGTGAAACCCCACAACCGCAGTCAGGCAGAAATTATATCTGATCTTATGTTTTAACTTTGTTAGTAGTAAATGAACAGTCTCCAAATCCTATACTATTCCTATCCAGTTTGAAACAGCAGATCTATGAATGATGACAGAACCGTAAAGACAGTAAAAAATTGTAAACATTAAGTTCTTTTGCATGTTAACTTCTGACAGAATATTTTCAGAGGATAATTTCTGTATTTTAATTTAAATTTCAAAAATGTCCTAAAAGTGCAAAATCTTTGGACTTTTCTCTCTTGAATATTACTTCCCCCCTCCTCTAAGAACACACACAGTTGTGTAACACTTAAACAAACTTAAATTAAATGTGGCTTGAGAAGAGGAAATCATAAGCCTGTAACCATACCTAAGGAAAGGGATGGTTTTATCTCTGTAGTACAACACTTAGCACCCATTCTATTCAATTTAGCCATACAAACCCAAACACTCATATCAATGATGCTTTGGAGTTTAAGTTAAGAGGATACTGTCTTTAATAAAAGAAAAAATATTTCTATGGTATTGCATTTACCAGGTCATTGTCAAAAACCTTTGACTCTCCAGTATTTACATAAATCAAGTGGCTCTTATTTTCCAATTTGGAAAAACAATGTACTCAGACTTCAGAAATTCAGAAGAGGAAAATGTGAAGAAAAGGGAATGACTTCACTAAAAACAAACAAAACCCACTGCACAAATCACCATGGAGCTCAGTCTACATTTCTGTTCTGTCTGTACTCCCTTCGCCCCTATCTGCGTAACTCACTAACAAAGATCAGTATGTTTTCCTGTAGTGCAAAAAGCATGCTTGCTGCAGTCTTCTCAACTGGCTTACGCTTCAATTCTACTTCAGCAGTCATTGTAATTTAAAGATGGGCTTGGTTCAAAAAGGCACATTTTCTTTAAAGTTTGGATATACATAATGTCCAAACTGATTTGCGTGTGCTTTGTGTGTATCCTACTAACACTCCAGAATGAAATTTGCCCCCCAAGCCCTTTTAAAAACTTTACTATTGCTCTCTGGTGACCCAAGGTACACTTTGGTAATACAAGGAGAGGTTAAGGTCTCGCCTTCTACTTCATCTTGCCCGCCCCTTCATCTAACAAAGAGTTAAGGTTCATGGGAGCACCTTGGGTTTGGCAGTAAAGGAGAGGAGAAATTAGCTGTGGAAGGGTATGCAAGATTGTCAGTGGTTACTTCTCTTACAGGAACTCCAGCTTTATATCAAAACCAGTACACTACCTACTACATCCATATTTTTTTTTTCCAATGCAAGGTGTAAATTCAACAGTAAGAAATTTCTCCAGTTTCTTCTTGCACAAAAGAACAAGCAGACAACGTGACAAAGCATCAAACTAGAGAGAAACAGAAATAAGGTCTAGCATACAACTGTACAGGGAGCTAATAATCTTCACTAGTTTTTGAATCGGGTATGATTTCAAGCAAAGATGGAGGTGGAAACAAAGGACTACTGAATTGAAACAGTCTCAATGTAAAGAGGTCTGGGTCTTTATTTCCTTGATATGATTAAGTAGGACATTATTCTGAATAACTAATGAGTATGTTAGCTATATGGTAATGTGTATAATATTCAGTCTGTGGCTGAGTCCATGTAACTTCAAAATTACTAGGTTAGTCCACCTCTGAACTATGTCTGACCAAATTGTTTAGTCTGCTTAATGCTATGCCAACTCTCAACCAGATCTTAATAACTTCTTCTTTATCAGAAAAGGACTGTCAGTGAAGGCTTCACAGCATTTTGATAGATACTGTCTATCTCATCCTTGTAGCTATGATTCTAGCTGCTACACTGCTGCTTGAGAACGCAGTTTATTTTACATCAAAGATCTATATCCTCATTGCTTTGAAAAAGGCCCTATCTTGATGGAGAAGGGAGGAGGAGGGAGTCATCATCAGTACATAGCAATTTCTTGATGGAATATGGCACACTGGGCAAAATGAAGGCTATGGAAGAAGAAAGTAACACATGAATTTCTGTATATTATTTTCTCAAACCTAAGACTGTGTGCAATGTAAGAAAAAGTGACAAATTTCTATATGCACGTGACCAAGAGAGGATTCAACAACCTACCAACTGCATCTCACCCACAATCACTCAGAAAACAAGCAGAAGAATGTTAGCATCTTGATTTCACAAGGCAAATAAAAATCAGACAAACAATTAACCAGCTCTCGTAACAAAAGAACCAAAGGGATATAGTCATGAAGTTTTTTGGGTAATTTCTTCTCCATATATTACTATGGAGATATACAAAAAATAGGAGCGTTAGTTCCAGAGCATTCAAAGTATGTAACAAGCATTAAAAAGCTTAGCCTCAGGTTTCACAGAAAAAAGCTAGCAGGACTATGAAGTGTCAAGAGGTACCTTCATTTTTGTGCTTGTGACTTGAAATTCTTTTTATTTTTCTTTACTTCCATCCAAAAGTACACTTTCGCCTTTTAAAAAAATACAGTAACCTCTCTCATCTATATACAAGTTGAAAAGATTAAAAGTAACAATTTGTTTTGCTCTGAACAGTATTCCAAGTTTGGTAAATAATCTTCATAATATCCAGTTTGCTTACAGCACTTATATTTGTAATTTTATACTGAACACTCATTTAGATGTCCCAGAGCTGCCGTTATTCCTCACGTTGTGGTTGGCAAAACTAATACACTTGAAACACAGGAAAATCTGCATAGGAAATACTCTATGTTCAAAGTATGAAAGATTAGTTTAGAAGTTCCTGACATTTCAGGCTCAAGATCTGAATTTAAGATTTCCTCCTCATTACAAACTTCCTGCAATTGTTTTCTTACTGTATTTTTTTCTTAAACATAGAATTGTGACTTGTTGCAATACAGAACAAAACTCAATTATTTCTTCAATCTTCTCAAAAAGTTTTCAGCTGAACATTTTCAGAGCGATGTCTTTTCTCAACAGTCGAGTGAAGGTATAGTAAATAATTAAAGAGCAAAAAATGAATTTGACCATTCTGTTATGATCTTAAAAAAGATTAAATAATCAAATGCCTTTGAGAAATCCACATGTTAAAAGGCCTAACAAACCGCACAGGCCAAAAATTTAAATTCACCAGAAAGTGCCCTTGGTTCAGTCACCTACTCAATTCACCAGTAAAGACACCACTGACATTAATAAAATGAGGGTGGGGCTTGCTGCCATCATTTTGGCTCTAACATTGCAGAAGGTAAGGAAGGAAAGAAGAAGTTTTTTCAAGCCTTCTATGGCTACTACACAAAACATTTCTTATTGATACTAGGAAGAGAGAAAGCTGTTTATTTTTCTAAAGCATCTTACCTGTCTTTAATCAGGTTTGAATTCATGTTCTATCAGCACAATCACTTTCATCTAGA
Source organism: Phaethon lepturus (assembly GCF_000687285.1). Classification (NCBI taxonomy): domain Eukaryota; kingdom Metazoa; phylum Chordata; class Aves; order Phaethontiformes; family Phaethontidae; genus Phaethon; species Phaethon lepturus. Next base: position 30,077 of record NW_010559828.1, read on the forward strand.
CTAATTTTTTACCCTTTAAAGCTTTACATGCGAGTTCTAAGAGGCTAAAGCATTAACTTGATCTAGCTCAAGTCTTTTCAAGCATGTTGTTTTGTAAGTTTTAGTGACTCTTCTCAACAAATACGTTCATGTGGATAAATCAACTATTTCTACAAACATGCTGCCAATCAACAACACATCTCAAGACAGAACATCTGTTGATTCTGCAGCTTTTGTTTTCTTTCTAACAGAAGGAAATATAAAGAAACATACTGCTGAAGAAATGAATTTTTTTAATGTTGATTTCTTTCATCTCTCCCCACCTCCTCTTTGTTATAGATTTGGGCTGCATATTTTTATGAGTATGACAACTTTTGTGCATCAGAGTTTAACAAAAAATTAGTTAGTTGCAAGTGTTCATGAAATCTACATTATACACACATTTGTCTTAAACGTAAAATTGGTTTGCTCAATGTGATATTTATCCCAATGAAAGTGATTTTTGCAGGAAAATTTGTCTGTTATTTCAGATTTAAAATTGCATTAGTGAAAGCACTAGCTATCTGATGATAAAACAGATTGAGTGTTTTCATAATTTACTGCCTATTGTTCCTTTGTCATTATTTTATAAAAAAATGGCTAGTCATTCTTCGTATTCTACAATTTTGTCTTCATGTTCACAAACATGAAAACATACGTAATAGGCAGGCATCTACACCAAACCCATGCACATGACAATTTCAAGTTTTCTTCTTCAAGGAACTCCACTTCAATAGATTTCACAAAATCTGACAAATATGGAACAAAACTTCCAAGAGAGGCATGGAAGAACAGGAAAGCATACACAGAAGCAGCTTCAAAAAAGATGCTTTCCTGAGAAATGCACGGCTAATCCCTAGATAGTCAACTCAGCCTAAACTTGCTCTCTCTAGAATCTCACTGTACAGTTTTGCTTCCCCAAAATTCTGCCCATCACCCACACTAACTACAACCTCCTCAAGAATTCCAGATCAGCTGAATTGTCAAGCTTTGGCAAAGCTGTGGTTTGGTTTTTTTTGTTTGTTTGGGTTTTAGTTTTTTGTTTGTTTGTTTTTTGTTTTGTGTTTGTTTTGGTGTTGGGGGGGGGTGTGTGTGTTTGGTTTTTTTAAATCAAAAATTCATACTATGCATCCTGGTTAGAATTTCTGTGACATTAGCTTATGGGCTTTTGATGATACAGAGCCCTGTGACGAACTTGGAGTCAAGTAAAGTTGTGTTAATAAGAGATAAAAGTCTTACCTGTAGCTTTCACCAACTGTGACAATCTCCACTTCACTATCTGTTGAGGTAACATTTATTTCTTCATTAGCAGTGACTTGGGGAGTGGAGGATGCTTCAATGACCACAACATCTTCATCAATACTTCCTGATGAGGAAAAAGGAAGAAGAAAGTTTGTAAACTTCATCTCTCTCAGCAGCTGTCATTAAAAGAGACTATTTTTTATCCTAGACTTAAAATTCATGTAGATAAGAGAATTCATGATGTATGTCAAAACTTTAGGTGCAACTGTCAAATATGTGACCTAATTATTAAAGGTAGCAATTCTGCTGTAAATATCAAAGTACAAAAAGGAAGGAGACAGAAGATGGGGAGAGTTTAGATATGCAAGCTTATATTCTGCTACGTATTGGAAGCAATTATGGTGTACTTTATTAGCTGGAACACCAACAAAATTCAGTCATTTAATATAAAACCAAAACAAACTTTCAAACTAGCAAAGCAGTGATGGTTTGTTATCATTAATAGGTTTTTTTAAAGGTATTTAATATATGTTTTTGTTATTAAAGTCTCAAGACTAAACAGTGGCAATAGGAGAAAAATGATGCACCAGCTAATACATGTTACTTATTTCTACAACAAAATGAAGACCACAGATGCATTGGTGTTTATAAACATCTTTACATCTACACTTTCAGTGGCATTCACAAGCATATACTGGAGAGAGGAAGTTAAAATGAAAGTATCAATGGTAAAAAAACGACGACCAAAACCCCACCAAATCAATTTAGAGACAAGTTTTGAGAGGAAACAATTTCCACTTCAGGAAGAATGACTGAAGTTCCAACCTAATACCCAGACACATGGAAACACTTCTCTACAGCTGTAATACTGACACTGACAAGTATGAGCCATCTAGAGTACTTAAATCAAGCTATGGATTATTCACTATAGTAATACCACTGAGCACAAGAGAACTTACTAAATAAATGAGCCAGATAGCTTAGAAATAGCTAACTACCGTTCTGAGACTTGCAAATTTCTTCAAGGAAAGTGCTTGAAGAATTTGATCTTATTCAAGTCAATATTTACATCCTGTATGGACTGACTGTTCTCAGCTGCTCTACCCAATGACAACGGGGCACATTATCCCCTCATCCAGTATCAACGTTTCTATATTTTGAAAAAACAAGTTGCATTACTTATTTTCCAATGACCTTTGTTTGGTTTTGGTCATACTTATCTCAGAACAACTAGTGCCTGAAAGAACGATACTTCTAAATACTGGTATTCACCAAATTCTCACAATTGGAAGTAGTATGTGACAAAATTAATTCTCAGAACTTGCATGAAAATTCTGGGAAAACCTGAAAAAGTTACAAGGTCTAAAACCCAAAAAGTCACATGCTGAAATTGAAAATACAGAGAGCACAACTACTCAAAGTGAAAGGCAAGCAGCTAAAGTCATCATCACATACAGAAGAATGTAAATGTTATGCTTTTGACATCTTGGAAATAAACAGCAGCTTCCTTACACAAAACTGTCTTAACTGCTTTCAGACAAAACCAGCTAGCCAAGCAGCTGTTAAAAGGTCAGTTAGATAAAAAAACAACTATTGTTCCCCTATCTGTGCTTCTAAGCATGCACTTCTCTGAATTACAGCAAGTTTGAGCACACTCCTGGGAGTCCATATGTCCTCAGGCTCAATACTTACTGAAATTTATGACAGGTGCAAAAGCAGGAAGATTTATGAGTATGATCTCATTACTTCTGAAAATAAACAGTACTTCCTTGAGGACAAAATCGTATGCCATGTAATTCCAGTGTGCATCTCTACTGAAATTCTGACACAAGCTTATTTCATGAAAACCAAAGGGAATTCTTAACTGAATACCTACACAACTCAGATACTCACCTTTGTCGTGGTTTGAGAGTTCATTTTACTTTATCCTTTTTTTAAGCAAATCTTTAGTCAAGATGTGATTTTACAGACTACATGTGAGTCAGACTGTAGAAACCATCAGGACTGCTGCTGAATGAACAGGTTTTATGACTTCCAAAATAATAAAGAAAATCTTTAAGAAAACAGTCAAAGTTGCTGTAAGTAGGATATAGCATAGACACAGCTCAACTGTATGCCATTTCATATTGCTCATGCTTTGTAACAGCACCCTCCCAAGTCAAAAGCACAAACTGATTGGGTTTTCATCCCATGAAGTGCTTTCCTATACAAGGAGCCAATAGTACACACTTTCTTCAAAATGAAGGAGAAAAACAACTCCTCTAAACTGTGTAAATATTTGTAAGACATTTAGTAAGATTATAGTGTTAGGGAAAAAAAACACCCTATGAATAAAAGTTATGATCACACACAACTTTGTATCCCCTTTTAAATAAAGAGAGCTTTCAAGTGAGTTCGAGTAGAAGCACACCAAGAGGAAAAGTACATGTATGTGAACTTCAATTATTTTAAGAACATTGCAGTGGTTTGAGAACAGTATATACAAATTAGACAATTGGTCAGTACAAAGTGGTTTCATTACACTTATCTGAACAACAGAAAGTCAGCTGAATAGCAAAACCTCAGCAACATGAGCAATACTGAAATAATGTTCATAATCCTCATCAAGTAGCCTGTCCATAGTCAGACACAAGCCACAGGACCAGTAACACCAAGTGGTATGAAAACCCTATCTTTCCTTGTCAACTGGATTTACTGTTTCTTCTTTGTCTCTCTTCATACATACTACAAGGAAGAGAACACTTTTTGAAACATCACAAGCAAAACCACACCAGTATAACCGGATTTAGACAATCTCCTACAAAGCAGAGCAAAGGGTAGTGTTAAAACAAAGGAAAGTCTCTGAAATAACCTGTCAAAATAAGGTCTCAGAGGACAGCCTCCTTGACAGGCCAACAGGAATACAGGGTGCCTGGAGCACATGAGCAGCAACACAGCCCTTAAGGAATTTATCTTAGCATTACAGCATTTAATTTACAAGGCAATTAAGAATTAAACCTGCACCAATACTAAAGAACTAGTGAAATTTCACAGAATTACAGAATCATTAAGGTTGGAAAAGAGCTTAAAGATCATGAAGTCCATCCATCAACCCAACACCACCATGCACACTAAACCATGTCCTGAAGTGCCACATCCACACGTTTTTTGAACACTTCGAGAGATGGCGACTCCACCACCTCCCTGGGCAGCCTGTTCCCATGCTTCACCACTCTCTCAGTAAATAAATTTTTCCTAATATCCAGTCTAAACCTCCTCTGGTGCAACTTGAGGCCATTTCCTCTTGTCCTATCACTAGTTACTTGGGATAAGAGGCCAACACCCTCGTCGCCACAACCCCCTTTCAGGTAGCTGTAGAGAGCGATAAGGTCTCCCCTCAGCCTCCTCTTCTCCAGACTAAACAACCCCAGTTCCCTCAGCCGCTCCTCATAAGACTTGTGCTCCAGACCCCTCACCAGCTTCGCTGCCCTTCCCAGTATCTTTCTGAATGTTCTGTAGCATCAAAGCTGGCAGGGGGGGGGAAGTTCTCTGCCAAATGCACTTAAAATTCAAGTCTGCTGGTTTGAACTATTCCAAGCCTAATCCTAGCAAAGCCATGATGTTTTGCAGTTCAACATAACATACCTTTGCAGGTCAAGTTAGTGTCTGACAGCGAACTTTACCGGTATAGTTAGAAGATGGTTGACTTGAATTTTAAAGAGTACAGAAGGAAACTTTCTTTAGAGAGATGACTGACATGCAGAAATAAAACAAATGGATTTTCAGAGGTTTTGCTATATTGTTTCTAAAAATACATGCTCAAGAGAATTTTGAGGCACTTACATGCCTCAAATATTTACCACATATGCAACTCTTAAGAGCCATCTGGTGAAACCAAGGCTACACATTAGCAGTAAACAGCTGAACATATCTTTAAGGTATCTACATGGGAATATGCTTGATATATATACACACATTTGGAAAGTAAGTTTCTTAGGAAGGGCATAAACCCAACAGGATTTGGTATTTCGGTAAATCCTAGTTCTAATGTACTATACAATTCACAAAACATACCAACAGCCAAGGAAAAAAGCCACGACAAAACAAACAAAAAATCCAAATCCAGAAATATATCAGATGTCAAAATACTTGCATATCTTTCACAGTATTACTTTTCACACCGCAGTCCACTACACAGGATGTTTTTATGTAGTCCACCATGACAAGGTATACTTCATTTATTTGCTTTTATGTACATACCAGTCACTGACCAGTCATCTTCAGCCTGGAATGAACTTCAAGCAAATTTGATCTTACTTAAAGTATAAATATGAATACCTTACTCATCAATGTATCATCTAAATGATTGACCCTGTAAGAGAACAGCTAAATCTGTATAATGAGAGTGTTATTATACTAATCCTATACTCCTCAAAGGTAATCTCCCTTCAAGGAGAAGAGTCACTGGACTGTTGGCAGCAAAATAGTTATGCAGATCTAGGAGAGGTATTCTGTACTACTTTCAGCATAATACCTATGGGCTATAAAACAAACAGAAAATTACCCTCCTGCAGGTATACACTACTTCTCTCTGTCATCTCCTGCATTACAAAATGCAGCAAGCAAATTATACTCTAGTTCTTTGTGACTAAATTAGCCTTTGGCTACCACTGAAAGACTCATTCTACATTTTAAATGAGCTGGTTAAAAACAAAACTTCTACTGAAAATTACAGCAAGAACTTTATTAGTTTCCACTGAATTTTGGTTTTTTCCCTACTCACATTGATGACTAATATTTTATAGTGCACGCAAAACAATGAATTTGAGTTTGCAAGTTTTGCATATCCCAACAATTCAGACCCATCAACAGAAGTTAGTAATTAGGTTTTGTACGTGACTAATCATCAGTAACTTCTTTACCTTTTTCCCTCTCTTTTAAAAGTCTGTTTTATGATAGAAACCTAGTGCTCAGCCAACCTAGGGAAGGGATAAACTACATTGGCTCGAATTCAAATTTGAACATGCTCAAAATAATAATCATCCCTCAAAAACCAATACACTCCCTCCTCCAAGCCCTACAGCACAAAGACAGTAGATCCATCAGATTAAGGCACTTTATTAAGCAGACTATAACTTTAAAAATAATATATTACCATGTAGTCCCATAGTTAGATTGGTAAATGAGGATATCTTTTCCCCAGAAAGTTGCAAGATTATTTAAGAACCGTTAACTACTGGGTGCCGTTGACAGACCCAGACATGCAGTTCTGACGAGCAAGTTTTACAATCAAATACTTCAATAATCCAGAAGTTATAAGCCAGAGACTAAGCTTTGCACAGTATAATGTGCATAAAATATCCAATTATACTTGGTGTATAATATGTGTAATTATACTGTTACTTAACTTTGAAAGATCATGGCATAACTCAGAGATTAATCAATCATCATCAACACAAGTACCCCACCACGGATATATATAACACTGGTATAATACCCAAATTTATGTTTGGCTGATTGTTGCCCTTCCTGGAGGATACTTTACATCTATTTTCCAATTAACATGGGGTTTAACTAGTTCAAATACTACATGTAAGATAGTGAAGGAGTTTTATCACACACAATTTCAAACGAGACAACGTGACCAAGCCAGAAGTGAAAACAGGAGAGATTTAAAATAAGCAGTCAAGTTCCAGTGACAGAGATGACTTAAAAATTTTGAGTTCCAAGCTTTCACTGGATCAGACCAAGGGCCTGCTGAGGCCCACATTCTCTCTGCCAGCTGCAGCAGGCAAAACTATGCGGTCAGAGTAGAAAATCCAGACTACAATCTTTAATTTAAACCTCTCGCTCCACCCATCATCCACAACAATGTTACAGATGTCAGTGAGCACTCTTATCTATTCATTGCTCATGGACAGCTGTCAGCAGGTGTGCTTAATCCTTTTTTGAACTTGTTTGTACTGTGTGCCTCCAACAGCACCTTGTGCTGATGAGTTCAAAATAACTACCTGGATAGTAATACAGCTTGAAATGGATAAAATGGTACCTTGCTAGTGTCAATGAGCACTCCCTTCTTCAACTTTCAAACTTCTTGGACTAGGTGCAACCCATACCCTCTGCCCTGGACCCCTGGTAATACGGTTAGCCTAACTAATGCCGTGAGATAAGCAGCCATTCTCTGTGACCAAGCGGGTCACGTATTCATTCCCTTTCCCCTGGTTCTCAGGCTCTGAAGGTCCTATGAACCAAGCAGACAAACCAAACAGATTTCTTCTTCCCCTCCCTATCAGCCTCAAGGTTCCTGGGCGCCAGGACAACTACTCCCTTCCTTGTCAGCCTTGAAGGTCCCAGGCATCTGGCCAACCAGGTGTTGATGCCCCGTCACAGAACAGGGAAGCGTAACAGCACACAGCACTGTCTATAAAATCAAGCAGTTACTAATCCTAAGTGGGAACCTGGACTGGAACTGCTGCTGGGCAGTGAGAAGTGTGAACCTCCCCCTGCCCCAGTGGCCAGGGATGCTCCCACCACCGTCTGCTTCCTCTGAGGACCGAGTGAGTGATATTCTTTTATATGTTTTTTGAGTCTAGATTATGATTGTTACATTAATACCGCAAACCACATGTTAAGATTTGACCCGATCTGCAGACGGTCCAGAAATAAGTAGTAGTATAAATTCTGCATTACTCTACTTATAGATTGTATTATATTGATTCTGCTTGTAGAAATCCTGTGCCACTGTAATCATAAATTCTGTGCTATACTAATTATAATACCCTGCTAAGAAAAAAGAGCTTTCATTGTAACTACAATTTAGTGCTATCATCATTCTGCCAAGGATCCCTAAAAGAACCTGCCTGTCCCCTTAATGTTGGGTGACACTAGGTTAGAAGACAACAGCTTTTCTGTACCTGAGACTTATTTGGAATATACTTTCCAACAGCTGTGCATGATGAGAGAAATTTTCAAATATACAAATTGATTAGGAGGCTGCACCTGGGTGGAAAAGGCAGTCAACAACCAGAATTTGAGGGATCTTGTCCAACTGTGAGCCATGCTAATATGGGCTAATCCAAAACTCTACAGACTGTTCTTAACGAAGTACATAAATCTTAGTCCTATCAGCAATGCTACAGCAAGTCAATTCCAGAAGTAGCATCTTGTCAGCACAGAAAGCTGCAGCACCTACCGGGAAGTGCTGAAGTAAATTCTGTGCTTTTATTATTGTAGCTATTTAAAGCTCCAGTTCACAGCAGATAAAACAACAACGGTTAATGTCGACTGCTTACAAAGCCAGATGCTTCTTTCCTCAGCACTTCCCAGTTCTTCCCCAAGCCCTCTCTAGTAAGAGGCATGGTAGAAAGGATATGCATTCATTTCCTTGTCCAATAATGCTACTGAGATAAAAACTCTGAATTAGCAGCTGCACCAGTTACTGTGAGAAAAGGAGTGCATGCTGTAGTTTTAGGAGGGATTAAGTAACTGAAAAATAATTAAGAACAGGCAGCTTATTTCCACTTAATACATGTTTATCTTGAACCTGTTAAAATGATCTTAACATGAAGTGGTATGTGTTTAACATTTTCATCAGCCTCTGGCTTTTAAAATACCGGATGTCTATATTCAACATTTTTTGTGAGACAAACAACAAATATGTTAGAGGAATCAAGAGGATGGTAGTGAATAAACTCAGTCTTATCATTCTAATCAGCTTTAAACAAAAACTGGAGCAGCTTCTCATCAGCATTACATTCTAAGGAAAGACGTAAGGCCTGTCTAGCACTAGCTGCTCAAAAATATAAAGTAACATGTCAGGCCCTGAAGGAATTTTAAGTGCTATTAGGCGAACAATTTATGACAATGCAAAATTCTACCCAGCTTTTTTTATAACACCACTTTCCCAGGGTTCAGCTTTATTGACAAACCAGAATATGAGGCTATAAACTTTTTCCAATTTTAGCTTTTGCTAGATTTCCCTCCACAGATTGGCTGTCTCTAAATAGCACCCCTAGCCCTTTAAATCCAAGCTGAAAATAAAATACCTATACAAGCATATGAGAAAATTTGCATTACAATGTTACAGAGATCCAATTACAGTAAAAGTTGAAATTTTGCCACCTTTGACAGGGAAGTCACGTGAGGATTATCTTTATAGGTGTGTATACAGGTCCTCCAAGGGTTAGAGAAAAGTTTCTGAGCTACCTAAACAAAACACAGAATCAAAATTTGCATTTCACAGCAAAAATGTTGCTGCTTGCAGTCATTTTAACTGAAAGTCAAATATTTCAATTAAAACAACTGATCAGCATTCAGATTACAATATATAACCATGAAATCACTTGCACCTTCAACTGTAACGGTATCCTTAAACTACACATAGTTGTTTTTACACTGTCCTTATGCCCCAAACTCTCTTCCATTTCCTGAACAAGCTTCATCTGGTCACCCCAGATTTAATGAGGACAGCTGCCTTTTACAGCAAACAGATGGTAAAACAATATAATCTATTCCCAGGTGTCAAGATTTCGTACTCATTCAGTACTTTCCCACTCCCAAAATGCAAAGTTCCACCAGAAGAATAGCTGAAGCCCTCATAGAAAAGGAGGAAAAACCCTTCAGAGTCTTGTTTTGGTTTTTTGTAAAAGGTTTTGTTAAAAAAACAACCACACACAAAAATCCCAAAACAGGCCCCTCATCTCCATTCATATAATTTTCAAAAAATAGCCAAGTTAGTTTTATTAACTGCAGTAACTAACCTACTAAACACTTATTTGGTAAAAGAAAATCTGTTACTTTACTTTCTTGCAATAATCAGAAAGAAACATTTTCCAGAACAATACACACTAATTAAATTTACTGGTTTTTTAAATACACTTTAAACATCAACATTGAAAGCAAAGAAATCTTTTGTGACATATCCTTAACACAAATTGCTATTAAGTAGGCTACAAGACTAATCACTCACTCAGATGCCTGCTTATTAAAAATTCAGTTGTTCCTGTATTTTTACAATTTGCAGTCATTTTAACTGAAAACCAAATATTTCAATTAAAACCAACTGATCAGCATTCAAATTAGAATATATAACCCTGAAATCACTTGCACCTTCAACTGTAACTGTATCTTTAAACTACACATCGTTGTTTTTACACTGTCCTTATGCCCCAAACTCTCCTCCATCTCCTGAATGAGCTTCACCTGGTCACCCCAGATTTAATGTTCTAATTATTATTATTCGCCTTTCTTAAGCCTATCCTCTAGCACTTTTCCATATATGCTGCAGGCCTTGTATTGAAAGCAGAAGTTCTTTGTCCTTCAGTTTATTCTGTAGCTTCAGCAGATGCATACGTAACCTTCACATGCCAAACTACAGCAGAAAAATTCTTCCCTAACAGGCTAGTGTAGCATTACTAGCAATCCAACCCTTTCCTCAGACAGAAACACCATCACGCTTGCTCACTATACAGAGAAGTTGCATAGCTATTTTTCCATCTGGCCCCGTTTCTGTCCCAGTTAGCTCAATAACTAGAAATGCCTTGTATAAGAGCAGAAAGCTACAGAAAGTGTTGATCACACCTTTATCTTACTAAAAATAGGACACTTTTAAACAGGAAATCTGCTCTACTTCCCATTTTATCTGCCATGTAAATAAGATGTCTTAATACCTTCCCATTAATACATATTTCCACTGGAAAAAAACCCATAGTATTCACATACTCTAAGCCAGAATTATTTCTCAGCTCACTGCCAGTGTTAGGACTAAAGTACAGCCACCATAATACACGTTCTTTAAAACATACCTTATTTCAGTTACAACTGATGTCAGTATTTTAATCGAAAAGTAACTGGTACAGTTACTAATACAGAGCTAATAAATTTTTCATTCATTACATCAGAATAAAAACAATTTCATAAATGAAATGTGCTTTTCAAGTAGTATAAAATTAAGGCATTGGACAATGCCCTTTTCCACATAACTAGATGAAACAAATGGTAAATTCCAATCTTCCTACCATCAAAACAGCATCACACTGAATCACTGAATTATCAGAAGTTACCTGAACAGCTTGAATATTCACTGATCATTAAAGAGATCTCTCTCCAACAAGATTTTTGAAATGCCTATGGAAAGCCTCGCTATGGAAATAATTGTTCTACATTTCAAGGGAAATAAAAGCACAGAAGGTGTTATTAATTGAATTTGTGATTAAAGAGAGCAGTAGGTTTTAACAGTTCAAGTAGACTAAAAAAAAAATATTACTTGAAAATTCCCTCTACATTTATCACGGTTAGAAATAGATGGTTGCCTAAGAAGCCATAACCTACATTTTCTAGTCCATATACCAGTTTCACCATTGCATGGTGCTCTGAGTGGAGAGAGTTGTTAATGGTCCTACATTTTTACATTTTTTTTTTTTTTTTTACAAATTTTACAGCTACATGAAACTCCACTCTCTCTGAAAATGAGAAGAAACTATTAACTGGGAAACAGAAGTGTTCACACACTAGTTTCCCAAATTGTGTTTTAAAATTTAGATGTTTTAAAAATACATTAATTATTTATGAATCATACCCTTCAATATGCTTGAACACACATGTCAAATGTAACTTTCTTAGGCTTAAAAAAAAATACATTTCTGTCCCCACAAATATGCATGAAGATAATTAAGGCTGTGCAATAATTCTTCTGTTTCAGAGTTATTTATGCAGCCCTGGCACTGTATAAGTAAGACTTTTGCATTACAAGTTTTACTTCTTATATTTAAAAAGTACATTAAAGAACAACACACAAATTATTTCTAGCTACAATGGATTACAAGCATTAACTTAGTACTCTGGTTCTGCTCAAGCATACATCCCGCCCTAACATGAATATACACACTTTAAAAAAACAACAAACAAACACTTTCCTTGTATTTTCAGTCATTTTTTCTTAGAGAAATGATCAGCACAGTCTCAGATATGGTTTCACTTTCTAAAACACATTTGTCACTAGACAAAAAACATGGTGGCATAGATAACACTATGCTGTGTTTTATGTATCTACTTCCCCATTCTCTCTAAAAAGCTGAAATGATAAACAGAAGGCACAACTACAACATTGTGAACATTACTGGTCCCAGTCTTTGGACTGCCTGTCACATGGCAGATTTAAGATCAAAGGAAGTCCAAGAAAATTGGTAGACATCACCCCCCCCCAAATTCCAACCCCCCCCAAACAAACAAACAAAAAACCCCCAAAAAACCCCACACCCAAAACCCCACTCCGAACATTCAAGCATGCCCTCAAATACTTCATCAAGACATACTAGAGAAACGTCTATGTAAACTAACTTCAAGATTATTGCATTCAGTTTAGGTAAAACATTTGGTATTTATACAATGCTTTGCTTTCCACAACTTCAGGCCTTCGAATTTTCTCCTATTATTGCAACAGTAAATCTACCTTCAACTGAATCCTATTTCAGGCTTTTTTTTTTTTTTTCCTAAAATTGTCAAGCACAATTCTTCAGGTATTAGCAGATATTTCTACATTCTGAAACCAGACAGAATTGTTATTCCCACAATCAGTTAACAAAGCCATAACAACTAAAATTTTTAATACAATTCAAAAATGGAGCAACTCCACAGCAAGTGACTAATCAGATTCAGCAACCTTCCAGTACATTGTTTAGAAACCACTAACTTTACCGTTTACATTAAAGCTAAAGATCTCGGATTTGTTGTAATTTTACTGGAAGCTGTGAATGTACTTTTCCCATCAAGAATTTGTGGCATAATATTCACATTACTTGCAGTTAAGTCTATTTGTAGTATAGCTTCTATAAAAACACAAACACAACTGTTCCAAAGCACTTATAAAAAAGCGTATTATACATGATAAAAGCTAATTAATAAAAAGTACCTCTGGAATTCAGTTTTACCTGAAGGAACAGCTGTACTGTTCTGGTGGTTTTCACCAGGCGACACAAATAAGTCTTCCTCCCCTTCAGTAGATGAACTGGAAGAAGATTCACTACTGAGATCATTCTCACTGGAACTGCTAGAGCTGGGCAACAGAGCATACTTTCTTCGAGCTAACACTTCCCGCTTTTTCCTCTGCATTAAAAGTCGTTCTTTTTGATTCTGTGTCCGCTGTGATGAACTTGTTTTCACAAATCTTTTCCTATATGGAAGTCTTCTTAAAGAACTGCTGTGAAAACAGGGCCTTTTCATTAATAACCCAGGTACAGAGTCTGCCTCAGTCCGAGGCCACTTCTGTGACCTTGTGCTCTGAGTTCTACTTGTAGTATTCAACACTGCCTGAGGGTGTCTTACAGGAGCATCTTTTTCTTCATCAGATGTTACTGTGTCAGAATCTCCAAAATGTAGGCTAGATGAAGGTGAAGAGATACAGTCACTAAAAGAAGAATCATTGTCTTCACTCTGTGTTTCTAAATGCTGTCTTAATCCTATGATTCCTCGGTTTTCTTTATCAGGACAATTTTGAGTATATGAAGGACCAGCCTGCTGGCTCTTGCGCTTTTTCCGCACCACAATACTTTTGTCTTGGTCTGTACGGTTGCCATTCATGTCCTTCTGCTTTTGTGAGTCACCACATAAGTGAGAGAACTCATTCCCTACTTTACTGGCAATCATCTCAACTTCTGCAGTGAAGCTTTTGGCTGCCCCAATAGGCTCCGGGTTCAAGAGGATCCCCTTCAGACTCTCCTGTCTCTTTGGTGCATCAGAAGGAACTTCACTCTTCATATCCGCTTTTAGAGTATAAACTATATTACATTCAGGAGTCCATTTAGACATGGAAAGTTTTAAGAAAGGCCTAGAAATAAAAATAGAACTGCATCAAGAAAAAGAAGCATCAGATTTTTTGAGAGCAAAACTGAAATAAGAGAAAAGCAAAACAGCAGTAACAGAATACAACTGTGTCATAATACTAAGAATACTGCTTGACAATGTAATTTGGAATTAAGACAGAATTCTTATAACTTGCATTGAAGGGAAGTTCTTATAGTCAGTAAAAACATTATCCCTTTCACAGAGTAAATATTAATGTATGTCACTGCAAAATGTATGGACAATGTTTGTTTTACCAATGCTTAAGCATGAGAGTTTTACAGGCTACTGCTACAGAAGTTAGGTAAGTTTCAGCTAACTAGCTCCAACAGCCATCAACTAAACTGCATGCTTAAATACGGCCTACATCTTCCCCTCTAGCTGTATATATGGAAAGTTAATACCTTGAACACAATACATGGTACAGTGTAGTGACAACTGAGCTATAAAAATCAGTTACTTAGAATAAATGCTTCTTCTCTTACATGAAATAAAACAGGACAGATTTTGAATCTTATTATTTTGACATAAAGTATTAGAAATCCATAGAAATAGAAAAAGTTTCTCTAAAACACCCCATACATTAATAGTACAGTGTAAAAAGATATTTTCAGTCCATGTACTTTTGACTCTACCCTGCGACAGAAACTGAGCATATCATATCACAGGTTCCCTTAAGAGTTGGTACCAGGCAGGTTCCCCTCCCTGTCACAATATTAGGCTGTCAACACACAACAATGAAATAGTCTTTGAGGCTAATGTTACAAAGAAAAACTTTTGTACTGGAAGACTACCCAGAGACACAGGCAACAGTAACCTCAGTAGTATATTCACCTTCAACCTGCTTCATTTGACACCTTTGCCTTGTGTTTAAATTCACAAAAGGAAGTGACAAAAGAATTTGGTTCCCACTGTGATAACCACTGAAGTTACTCTTTACTTTTTTTTTTTTTTTGAAGCACTTTTTTGTGCTTCAGATGAATAAGGCTATGATAGACAATTTGACACCTGTACTACTTAAGCAGTTAAGTGCTCCTTCTTTTCTCCCTCCCTCCCTCCCCACTTGTTTGAAAGAACATCTCCTGTGCTCTTCTGGAAGAAATATTTATGCACTGAACCAGAATGTAGAGCTGACCCATCTGAAAAATAAGTTTTCCAACCAAATCAGACACCAATCCACTTCACCATATAAGCACACAAACAGCTACACCTGGCATAGTGCAGGTTGTGCTGAACTACCAGAAGGCTGCTTAACAAAAGTATGTGCAACTATACCTTATGTGGAAATGAGGCTCCTTAAGCAGCACAGCTGGAATATGCATGAAGCCATAAAAAAAAGCCTACAGTAGCAACAGCAAGACCTATGGCAGGTTAAGTAGCATTGCCTACTCAGGTCCATAATCTTCTACCTGAACCTACAGAGTCTTCAAAATGCTAACACATTCTTACACCTTGCTAATATTTAAAGCTCTTGTTTATTTTGTCATAGAATAAATTAATACAAGATTGAGACTACAGAACAGAGTCAAATCAACATTTCTTAGATTGTTCCACAAACTGATGCTTTCAGGAGCACCTGTGAGCTAGTTGTTCCTAACAGACCCTGAAGAATGACTTAACTCAGTTTGCAACAGGTATAAATTGAGGCATTATCCCAGGCAGCCTGTGTTCTCTCTATAGCCACAAGCAACTAATATAATTTTTCAAGAGATGTAACCTGGAATAAAAATTTTTGCAGAAAGCACGTACGCTGCAGTACTAACATCTAAAGAAGCCTTAAGTTCACTAGATCTTTCTGGAGATCAAGAATCTTGTGGATCCTAGAACCCCAGGTGAAGAGATCCATTTGAATGTTCTCACTGGAAATCCTACAAACATTTATAACAACTACTGTTAAATGTGAGGCCTATACCCTGTGATAACTACAAAAGTATTGCTGTTTTTTACTGGAATTACAGCAGATAGGTATGTTTTACATCAGTAAGTTAAAAGCTAACTGCATGCAAGTTGGACTAAACTGCCTCTTGTCAGTATATACAACAGCACAGGTTCTTACTTTCACTTCATCAAAGCATAATTCACAGTAGGAGTTATTTCTTATTTTCAAGTGTTAAACAGAAGACTTGCATCCTGGACAATATTCATTTTTTTATTGCAGTAAGTTTTAGTGGAATGCACTATATAAAGCTACCCCTCTTCTCTAGGTCTGAAAAAGCTGCAAAATTGGAAAAAACATTAAGACTGTAAGAAGTCTACATAGTAAACAAAGAAGCCTCTATTAAAGCTAGGGATTTCTGATATCTACCCCTCTCTGCTCCTGACAGCTCCTGAGGAAAATACGAGCTCTCACATGCTCCTCTCCCTATGCATGTACTTACCCTCACACATGCACCATCTTTCTTTGGAAAAATTAAGACCGAGACTTCCATTTTATAAAATTTCTAACACGGACAAGAAATCAGAATACAAACCTGTTACAGGCACACAGAGAACAAGCAGTACGTAAGTCTTTTTCTCATCCTCACAAGGTCACCTTTAAGGCAGTATTTTTGGTCTTTTATGCACCACTGTTTTACAGAAACGCAACACTCTTTTCCATAGCCCCAAAGCAAGCTAGACCTCCCACAATAACCAAGTATTTCATCACAAGTTTTTTTAGAAAATCCAGAAAATGTTTTGACTTGGAAAAAAATATTTAATTTATTCAAAGAGCTTATTGTCTTCAAATACAGTCACAACTTACCATCATAGCCTACATGTCCAGCCTATACACAACAGTTTCCTGCTTTTATCATGATAAACTAAGGAGACATTTTTTATTTTTTAAGAAAGCTTCAGAATTAAATAAAATAGGAACATTTTCTCATTATGTGAGCACAGTCAGGGGCTGGTTTACAAAGGACTCCGTTCTACTCACTGGAGTGCTCCTCCCCTCCCCCCGTTTTACTGTTAAACTCTAGTGTGGAAATCACCACCACTATGAAAGTTCTGCATTTGGAATGTTATTATCTTCATATAAGCTCTGTTTACTTTAGCACAGAGACCACTGTGCTAAAATACAGTTAGAGCTATTCAACTTAGAACAAAAAAATTAAAGCAAGAAAGTCGACACTTTGAGAAACCTCAAACTACCAAAAGATGACAAAAAAACTAAACCACCACACAGTGAAAACCAGTGCACTTGAAACGCTATTTATTAGCTTAGTTTTATTCCAACAAGCAGCCCAGATATAAGAGCAAGTTAACTCAGATTCAAACATTTTGTGTATTTGCAACCATGGAAAAGTCTGCAGTAACTAATCAAGAACTCTTCATTTTTGCTAACAAAAATAGAGCCTGAAGGACTGCTTACTCACAGGAGACCTGCTGGCTTACAGTTAAAAATTACACAACAGCTTAAATGTGACTGTATTTTTGAAGTTGTACCGGGTCTGGCTGAGCTGGAGTTAATTTTCCCCAAAGCAGTCCTCATAGCGCTGTGCTTTGTATCGATAACTAGAAAGGTGTTGGTAACACACCAGTGCTTTGGCTACTGCTGAGCAGTGCTCGCACTGCATCAAGGCTGTCTCTCCAACATCCCCCCATCACCAGTAGGCTGGGTGTGGGCAAGATCTTGGGAAAGCAAATAGCCAGGACAGCTGACCCAAACCGACCAAAGGGATATTCCATACCATACGATGCCTGCTCAGCAAGAGAAGCTAAGAGAAAGCAGAAGGAAGCAGGGACATTCATTATTTATATTTGTCCTTCAGAGCAACTGCTACGTGTAGGTAAGCAGGGCTTCAGTGGCTGAACATCGCCTCAGGGCTTCAGCGGCTGAACATCGCCTGCTGATGGGAAGCAGAGAATAAACCTTTTGTTTTCCTTTGCTTCTGCGTGCAGGCTTTGCTTTGGCTTTATTAAACTGCCTTTATCCTGACCCATAAGAGTTTTTCCCCCCATCTTATTTTCTCTCCTGCCTCTCCTGCAGAGGAGAGGAGTGATAGCGTGGCTTGGTGGCACCTGGCATCCAGCCGAGGTCAACCCACCACAGAGGTGAATGGCAGCAATCAACAATGACAAATAATCCATTCCTTCACTATTTAGAAATGCTATTACAAACCTTTGAACAAAAGATTTGACCAGAAAGACAGAAGCTGGAAGAAGAGCTTACCATTTAACTAGATTCCAATCTGTTGTATTTTCAGTGGTTAGCCGTAAGTAATACCCATACTATGTAAGTCCAGTGCTTTTATGCAGAAGACGAAGTTTAAGACTGACTATAAAAATGTTATGCAAATAATTAAGACTCATTACAATGAGATCATCTGCTGTTACACCTTTAAAGATCCTACAAAATCTCCCTCTAATTAAAAGTAGTCCTCAGAAGCTTGTTCAAAAAGCAGCAAGATGCAGCAAGCTCAATCAGTATTAGTGTTCCTCCTTCCTAATCAAAACATTTGCCTATTAACTTACAGAACCAAGACTTGAGAGAAAAAAAATGGGGTACTGTCTTCTTTTAAGACATTTTAAGTGAAGAGTCAATGAAGATCTGTTAAGACAGCTATCTGAAAACTATAAATAGTTATTCTAAGTTCCCCTCTAAAATGTATGACTCAATTCAGAACCACGAAGTGTACATGATTTTCATCCATTCATGTTACGAATTAAAGACCTTTGATATTAATCACACCAAGACATACAGCAGTGCAAGAAAATTCACACAAACTGGAGAAGTCCCTCAAAATTGCTAAGTCAAAAAACAAGCTCGAAGTTTGACATCTTTACAGCAGACAAGTTTATGATCACATATAAAAACAAAACACATTTGAGTTATAAAATGGAGCAAAGTATTTTGTCATTAAGAATTAATTCCATTACTAGCAATCCAAAAATATGGCGGCAGTAAAGCACTATAAAGCAATGAAGTGGTTCACTACACAACGTTAACTCAAATTACTGGTGTAAATTTGGTTGATGAATACATGTAATCTAATATATCATTACTTTAAAAATGTATTTTCAGTTACATTTAAAAATATAGTCAACTCCTTTCACCATCAAGAAACAATCTCCTCCTTAGGTGTCAAAAAGCACCTTGATCAATTCTCTCAAGCTTGGCTACGGTAAATATGCAGTGCTTTGACACATGACCAGCCCACTTTGCAGAAAACACCTATCTTAAGCACATACTTCTTATGTAACCCCAAATAACTGGTCTCTGTCCTGTTAGTGTAATACACACACCTAAACCCAGCTAGCCAAATAATTTAGCAAATATCTAGATTTCTAGCAAACTTGATGAAAAGCAGGGAACAAAAAAAGCTTCATTTACAAAGCAGTTAGTAGTCTCTTTCCTCATTTTCCCCATCTTCAATTTCCTGCTCCTTTCTCATTACACACACAGTCATTTCCCCTTATCTGATGCACTCTCCACCACTCAGACCCTAAATGCACTTACAGGCAACTCAGGTACCCAGTAAGGCTGAGCCTAGAGACCAGTGCAAATGTACGTTCTTCCCAGTATGACAGCTCCCAAGACTACCAAGAGCTCACAGAACATACTGTCATCATCATCTCGGAAAGAACACAGCAATTCCACTTCCATAAAAATTCTATGCTATCTTAGACCATTTATGTACCCAGCCCAAGTGCCCATATATAGAATGATATCAGGCAAGAATATTTAAGATTGTCTCAGAAAGGAAGTTTCTACCAGTAGCATTTGTACTTCCGTTATTCAGTCCTAACTCTTATTATCTTTGCATGTGTTCACTGAACTGACAATTAACTTTTAAAATTAATTCCCTTCCCTGATATGTGGCTTTTATCAGATTTTACTTTTAATATGATTTTACTCTGACAACCTAATACTGGTACTGTTATCTTCATGAGAAAACCTCACTGTTGAGGTCTGGTATGCACAAATAAATCTTATGTTCTGTATATTGCTCCTACCACAGTACTTTTTTTGAACTGGCAAACATGACTGTCAACAGCTCAAAGAATGGACCAGTGAATGAAAGTATCGCATAAACTGTATTTTGGAACACCAACAGTCATTTCTTTCCTCTCATTAAAAAGATGTATTTTTATTCTTTCAGCAAGGCTCTTCCATCAGATGAATCAAGACACCAAGAAACAGGATAATGAAAAAGCTTACAAAATTCATACAAGACCTTCAGCAAAAGTGAGATAACCTAAGTGCTACTACTTCCCTTTCTCAAGGGCAAAGAGCTGAACCAGACTGATGCAAGCATGACCCTGATGCAATGGTGGTTGACAGAGGACTTGGAGCCATCTGAGAAGCTGCACCCCCAACACAATCCCATGAAGATCAAATCTCAGTGCTATCATGCCCTGCTCCAACAAAAATAAAGAACTTGCTAAGCAGTTCACAAAAAAAAAAACCCCACTTGTTAACCTAGAAGGGACAGTCATGACCTATTCATTTCATTCCTATCAAGCAGGCACAACCTGTACAATACAGAGTAAGTAGCAATAACACAAATATCCACTATTCAGTTCCACTATCAGCAAAACAAGTACAATCAGATTTTGAAGCTTTACTGCACTGTTCTTCACTTTTCGTTGTTCTTCATTATCACCACTTCATGAGACAAAGAGTGCTCTTTTAAAGCTTGTATTGACTACTAAGTTTTAGCTTACTATATATCGGTCTTCTAATCTTTGCCAGAAACTAAAGCAATTGCTAGTTAAAGATCTATGTATCTTTATAGAACAGCAACAATCAGAAGGTAATCTAAAACTCTATTATGTTTGCTTTGATATTACGTAGTACCAAACACGTGTTTATTCACAGGACAATATGAAATGTGGTTAAAAACCACTTTCAATTTCCTTTGTTTGCTTTCATGCAGCCACAGTAATGACAGATACTCCGATTTTTGAATGACAAAACTACCTGAGAATTCTCCGAGCAGAATACTTATCTTCTGCCCTACAGAAAGTACACTATCTCAGAATAACATGCATAGCTTTAGTTACTAACTGCATGATAATGTTCTGGAGGCAGGTTCTTGCCTATGGTCTCCCAAAGATACTCGATTACATACAGCCCATACAGAAGAGTTTGTGCTTTGCAGAGGGGTGCTACAGTTACATGAACCACAGAAATGCAGGCAGGCTTACTCACTCCTTGCAGTCAATTCTAAAAACCATCACTGTCTTGGAAAGTCTACTCTTAAAGTGAAACAATGTTATTTCAAGTACAGTACTACTCTTACTAACCTTTGCTAGGACAACTCAAAAGATAAATCAGACCACAGTGACTGTACTGTAACCAACAGCATCCATCCTCTGGACCAGCAAAGTCTCCTTAATTTTCTCTGAAGAAAATTCCTCTGAGACCTTCAAGGTTTGTTTCCTCATGTGTACATCAATTCAGATCAGTAAAGCAATTATCTCACAATAAAAATGTCAGGCCACCTATAGAATAGCTGCAGAATGCTTCTGTTATGCCATGTTATCATTCACCTCTGAGACTTACCACTGCATTCTTATGGAGTGACTACTGAAAGTGTCTGTCTTGCATCTTCTGACAGAATCCAGCACAGGACAGCTACAAACACAAGAGCTCTTCCCTAGGACTGGATCTATGGCCTGGCTCCAGCTGGAATAGACAGAATGCACAGAGCATGTGCCGCTGGAAGTGCCTCAGCTAGATGAGCTGGCAAGCTAAAAGCAATTCTGCATAGAGTCCTATGAACAAGTGAGTTTTCCCGCAATACACTGAATCAGTCCAAAACCATAAGGCACCCATAGATACCCTTGCATCAATCAGGCATCAGTGAAGTATTAGCATGCACATACCCACCTGGGCAAGGAATCTGTTTAGCTTTGCACAATGGATGCAAGCAGGTGGATTTGACAAATATGGTGTTCACAAGCACATTCTTCAGTCTAGACATTTCTTTGCTCTGTCCTAGGCTTAAACTCAGTTAGCTATATTAACACTATGTGAATCATGGTTTTAAGATATAAGCATTATGATTTGGCAATCAGGAATGTTTTGGCTCCAGTGAACTCCAAGACAAACATAACAGCAATGAACTTGGGAATAAGGAGTTGTAGCCTTATAAAAGAATGACAAAATACACTTTTTTATTGGAGCTTAAGATCTTAACTAGGAATTCTGCTTCAACCAACTTGAAGAATATTGTTTCCAGAGACAGCTAGGGAAATTCTGAGTTACATAGCCATCAAAAATAAATTTAAAAAATTATTTCTGAGTCCCCCTGACAGTTTTGACCTTTGAGGTATGTGTAACTGTTCTTAATGAAGTGTCATTTTGCAAACACTTAGTGATAAAGCTTTGAAGAGTAAGGTAAGACATGATCTTTGTCACAACTGCTAACAAGAACCTTGCAAGTGAGAACTAAGAAACTAACCATTAGGACAGTTTTATGGTGTTCTTCAGGAAACCTGTGAGAAGTAGGGATTTTTCAGATAGTAACTGAGTTGATCTACCAGTTTAAGAGGGAAGGACAGTGCAGCAGACTTCTCCACACTTCACCCAGGAGAGCCAAGTGGCAGCAGGTAAAAGCAAACATTTTACCTGACAGCAGCCAAGTATTAGGACTGTACTTTATTGGCAAAAAGAGTACAGAAGTCGTCTCTTGCTAGTAAAGTCGTGAACCAGCCTTCTCAGATTTCACTTGGTAAACACTTCATAAGGAAGACATCACTTTAATTCAAAGTAGCTACTTTTCCAAATAGCATAAACTACATAAAACAGCAAAATAATCTTGTTTGCAAAATTTTAGGTTAGCAAAAGAAATGTTTTCCTTTCTTCCTTACCCTCCGCTCCATTAGGGATCTCCGTTAAGCCTGACATCAGCCCACGAAGAAAAAAATAAAAATCTAAACTTAAGCCTGAAGGAAGTTCATTAGTGTAACACTTTGGTTGTGGATAGATCTTGTGTTTCTTTTAAGAGCACTGTAGACTTTGGAAGCAGCTGATTGCTGTCACTTACACTGATGAAACTTAAGAGACTATGACTGGGAGTAATTATCCTATCCCTATGTTGTACATGTGTACCATATGACGTTACTCAATATAGATGTTTCTTTTCTCAACCTCACTGACATGCAAACAGCTAAAAGCACTGCAGATCTGGTGATAAAACCGACCTAAAGGAGGCTGCACATTAATAAAGCTGTGGGGAAATCTTTATACAACATCTGACAATGGCAAATCCATCCCTCTGTACTATCCCCATTGTTTGCATGTGAATTAAATCATCCCATTCCCCGTCCCATCCCCCCCAGCAATTTTTCCCCATTTATTCAACTGCCTGACATCTAAGACTCCATAGTTCATCAGCTAGGGAGAGGGGCACTATTACCTACATCTTCTCAAAAGAATGTCCTCACCATTACCGCAAATATAAACAACTGAAATGAAAGAGTCTTCATCTTGGGGGGAAAACACAGTAAGTGCTGTCAGCTAAATGTTATTACAACATGGCCACCTCCACTGAAAGACAAGACTGTTACAACTGATCTGGTTATGTAGGTCTACAGAGTTATTAATTTGGAGATAAAGTGCAAGTCAGATATATCAAGATACACTTAATACAATTTTACAAAAGCTATTGCTTCATAGAAGACATATTTCTGAAAGGTCAGAACGTTCCCATCCAGATTTTGAAGAGACACATGAAATACGCATGATTACTAAGAGCTGTTGTTCACCCCTGGGGCTCCCAATGCTAGACACAGCCACAGTTGTAGCTGCCAGGGCTTCAACCATCGATAAAAATAAGCAGATGTTTAAATGTTCAAGACTTTCAAAACAGGAAGCTTGGTGTCTTATACACTTTTATTTAACTAAAGTGAATGCAAAATGTGCACACAGCCTTTCCTGTCTTATGAATTCAATACATCATTTTATACTGTGGATGACAGCATGAGACAGTTGACCAAATGTTCATTTTATCAAATGAACCAAGATCACATCTGTCCCTATCAACCCCTGCGCATCAGCAAGAGTGCAAATCTAATTGGTTAAAATCTTGGCTAACAGTTTTTTTCTGTTGTTTTGCCTCAGGTAGTCCCTCTATCCAACAAAAAAAAAAGAATACAAACATTTAAATTGGTGGAAAACTAATTTGATAGAAAGGACTGCAGGTATGTAAACTATAAGAAGCTTTACTCTCTGTTTTTAACAGTGACAATATATTCCAGTTCTTTAAATATTAATGTTCCTCAAAAATGTTTCTACTAAGTATCCAGGAATAATCTATCTTTGGAATTTTCCACTAGTTACAATAAAGACAATGTAAGGCCTTTTTTCATCACCTGAAAACCTAGTTTTCCTTTATTGGTTTATAATACAGATACTCCACCATGATAAATGCTACCTAGGCCTCCATGTCTAGCAGTAAATTCCTATCTTTTTCATCAACTATTTGTTTCTGAAGTAATCACATTAAAATCAAATAAAGTCGTGCTATTACAGCAAGATCTTACCTCCTGTGCTGTATCTTCTTTTGGAGAAGTAGAGTATTAGCAATTAAGGGTATCATGAGCCAACGCAATCAGGACTTGCTTATGATTTCACAAAACCATTTCAAGCCATGGAAGAGCTTACTCAAACCAAATAAAAATTCCACAAATGTATGCTCAGCTTTAATCACCAAAACACAGACACTTAAAAAAGTACATAGAGCCTTAGCACCTGTCCATTTCAGTAAAAGTTACAAACCTACATACCTCTCAAGATCCTGGCCTACATTTCTGAATGAACGTTGCTTCCTTGTTTATCAGGCAAAAAACATCTGACAAGGTTTTGTGGGTTTTTTTTAATATGGGTTAAAAAACAGAATACCAACTTTGCAAACAAAACAAATGACGTTATAACAAACCCTATTACACACGCAAATAAAACTCATTTCCGTAAGAGAAAATTTGTGACAAATTTTCAATGAGACAAAACCCAAAAGAGTGCTGCGGCTTTCCGCAGTGAAGATACTGCTTTGTGCGTCAACGAGGCACCGGGGGGAAAGGAAGCAAAAAAA
>NW_010559829.1:0-571 GCF_000687285.1 Phaethon lepturus
TTCGTTTTGGCCTACCAAGTAACAAACTTTTGCAAGCTTTACAACATTTGCATTTGAGACCACAACAAATCATACAATCCATGCCCATACCCTTGGCTAGAACAGTGTTCACTGATGGGTCAGGGAAGACAGGAAAGGGAGCAGTTGTACGGCAAGATTCAGGTGACTGGCACCATTCAGTAATCTTTGTGGATGGGTCGCCCCCATTAGTTGAGTTAGGAGCAGTTGTACGGCAAGATTCAGGTGACTGGCACCATTCAGTAATCTTTGTGGATGGTTCAACCCAATTGGTTGAGTTAGGTGCAGTCACTCATGCCCTAGAACTTTTTTCTAATGAACCTCTGAATCTAGTTTCTGACTCTGAATATGTAGTCAAAATGGTGCAAAAACTTCTGTTTGCTTTACTCAAAGAAATCCCAAATCAGATCTTATTTGATATATTCTTGAAGCTACAGAAATTGTTACAAAATCATTCAACACCATTATTGATTACTCATGTGCGCTCACACTCTACTTTACCTGGGCCTATTGTTTCAGGAAATAATAAAGCTGATTCATTAGTAGTTGCTAA
>NW_010559829.1:1122-1555 GCF_000687285.1 Phaethon lepturus
ATTTTTTGAATCTCCTTGCTACTCGATTAGATATGATCGCAGCAGAAAGACATTATAAACAAAAAACTCTCTTTGGAGTAGGACCTAAAGTATGGTATAAACTACCCCAAGAAAACACAAATTGACTCGGACCTGTTGACTTAATAACGTGGGGGAAGGGGAATGCTTGTGTTCTCTTACCCACAGGAACACAGTGGTTACCGGATAAATTTGTGAAGCCTTATTATGAGTTGGAACGAGCAAGAGACAAATCCGATACCGCAGATGAAGAGGCTGAATCAAACTGCAAGTAGCATGATGGCCACTGCTGGGGCTGCACCAACACAAATTAATACATTCCTTGCATATCTGGCTATAGTGGCTAACAATTCAGAGATAAAGGTCATGTGGGTTCTTCTTTGCTTAAGTCCATTATGAAACAGGGATCTAAAAC
>NW_010559830.1:0-421 GCF_000687285.1 Phaethon lepturus
TATTTGTAATGCCTGAATCAGAAATAATGTGTATTAGTATTTAGAGTATGGGACTACAAAACATCTACCACTGATTTCCTATGAACTAGAGTGTCATTATGCCATGCCTCCAGATCTTCATTACTATAAAGTGCTAATGACAGAATTTCACTATTTAACTCAGAAATAGCGAACAAACATACTTTGCCTAAAACTCTGCACTCCTTCAGTGATTTAGCAGCTATGCTGGTGTTTCTGTAGCTTCAAAATACTTAGTGTTCAGCTTTGATTCAGATGAATACTTGAAAGATTGGAGCTGTATTAAAAAACTGTAAGGTGTTAACATTTGCAAAATTACAATTCCCCAGTTGTCTTTAGTTGTAAAGTGGAACGTAAACAGATTTTCCTGAGTACTTCAGAATACAACCATAGAATCTTTGGG
>NW_010559831.1:0-41549 GCF_000687285.1 Phaethon lepturus
TATTGCTCTCTACAGCTACCTGAAAGGGGGAGTCCATGGGAATGGCTGACATTGGAGAAGTTCAAGAAGTCTGCTGTGGGAGGAGCCCCACGCTGGAGCAGGGGAAGAGTGAGGCATCCTCCCCCTGAACAGGAAGGAGCGGCAGAAACAATGTGTGATGAACTGACTGCAACCCCCGTTCTCTGTCCCACTGCACCATGGAGGGGAGAAGAGGTAGAGAAATTGGGAGTGAGATTGAGCATGGGAAGAAGGAAGGGGTGGGGGAAGGGGATTTTAAGATGAGGTTTAATTTCTCATTATCCTACTCTGATTTGATTGGTAATAAATTAATCCATTTTCCCCAAGTCTGTTTTGCCCATGACAGGAGTTGGTGAGTGATCTCTCCCCGTCCTTATCTTGACCCACGAGCCTTTTGTTACATTTTCTCTCCCTGCACCTTCTGAGGAGGGGAGTGATAGAGCAGCTTCAGTGGGTACTGGGCAGCCAGCCAGGGTAAACCCACTACAATTACTATTCTCTCAATTTACTCTAGTACTAGCTATATAGAAACATTTTCTTTGGGAAAACAATTTATAGATAAAGGCACAAATTTATTAATTTTAGTTACATATGTCAAATCTGTGGATGGGGGACAGGCAAGAGACTATGTCTATAGACTCCTCTATGTTACCCTGTCCTGGTTTCAGCTGGGAGGATTTTGGGCTGAAAAATGTTGATAAGGTGCTGATGTTTTGGGTTGTTGCTGAGCAGCCAAGGACAGTCCAGCTTCTCGTGCTGGGCTGCCAGCGAGGAGGCTGGGGGTGCCCGGGGAGCTGGGAGGGGACACAGCCGGGACAGCTGACCCAGGCTGGCCAGAGGGATAGTCCCTACCATATAGAGTCATGCTCGGTGTATAAAGCTGGGGCAAAGAAGAAGGAAGTTAAGCAAGTTGTAGAGGGACATTCGGATGAAACCGTTATGCGTGATGGAGCCCTGCTTCCCTGGAGATGGCTGAACACCTGCCTGCCCGTGGGGAGTGGTGAATGAATTCCTTGTTTTGCTTTGCTTGTGTGCGCGGCTTTTGCTTTGCCCATTAAACTGTCTTTATCTCAAACCACGAGTTTTCTCACTTTTATTCTTCTGATTCTCTCCCCATCCCACAGTGGTGGGGGAGTGAGAGGCCGAGTGGTGCTTAGTTGCTTGTTGGCGTTAAACCACAACATACCATTATGTACTGCAGGTGTTGTTGAAGCTTCATGTGTCCCTACAATGAGACTGTATATATTCCACAAAAATGGAGAAATTACTCTGTCCACTGATATCTACTCCCTGCCTTAGCTATGCCCTGTCTGGTGTGTGCATGTTGCAATTACTTCATGGAGCTTTTGCTTAGTGTCCTTCCAGAGTGTAACACAGTGGGAAATGTGACACTTAACTAATACAATCAAATACTACCTGCCAACAGCTGTGAAATCTCTTTGCTTTCTCTCTTTTTTAAGCTTCCTTAATCTAGCTACTAGTCTGTGAACAATTTCCACAAATCCTTCAAATAACCTAGTTTTAACAGTGCAGTTGGGATAGACTAGTGATCACTCTAATCATACCAGCATAGCTGCTGTTGAGGGGCATCAGGCCCCCACCTGTGTTTCAGTGTTTCACATTGCCACCTCAGTCTTTTTGACTGTCTGCTCCATAGCTCACTATCTGAAACCTGTCAAAGAGGTATGAGCATCCGTTATTTATCAAAGTATGTTCTGCAATATAATGGTAACCACATAAAGTCTGGGTTCATGCTTAACATAAATTGGTGGAGGTCGGTACTTCACAACATCTATCAATCTGACAGACTTCATTTATTTTTCCTCTTATGTTCATTTAAGAAAAATAATAACATGTAGACACCAAGCTGGGTGGTGCAGTTGACATGCCTGGGGGATGGGATGCCATCCAGAGGGACCTGGACAAGCTCAACAAATGGGCCCATGTGAACCTCATGAGGTTCAACAAGGCCAAGGGCAGGGTCCTGGCCCTGGGTCAGGGCAACCCCTGGTATCAGTACAGGCTGGGGGATGAAGGGATTGAGAGCAGCCCTGCCAAGAAGGATTCGGGGGTACTGGTAGATGGAAAGCTGGACATGAGCCGGCAATGTGCGCTCACAACCCAGAAGGCCAACCGTACCCTGGGCTGCATCCAAAGCAGCATGGCCAGCAGGTTGAGGGAGGTGATTCTGCCCCTCTACTCCACTCTGGTGAGACCCCACCTGGAGTCCTGCATCCAGCTCTGGAGCCCTCTGGTGGGATGACCTTGGCTGGATGCCAGGTGCCACCAAGCCGTTCTATCACTCTCCTTCTCAGCAGGATAATGGAGAAATTAGGATGGAAAAAAAAAGTAACCAAACACGTGGATCAAGATAAGGACAGTTTAACAAGCAGCAAGCAAAAGCTGCAGAAGTAACCAAACACGTGGATCAAGATAACGACAGTTTAACAAGCAGCAAGCAAAAGCTGCACGTAGAAGCAAAAGAAAACAAAAGATTTACTGTCTACTTCCCATCAGCAGGTGATGTTCAGCCACCTCCCAGGAAGCAGGGCTTCAGTATGCGTACCTGTTGCTCCAGAAGACAAACATTGGAAAATGAATGCCCACCCCCTGCTTCCGCCTTTCTCTTAGCTTTTATTGCTGAGCTGATGTAATATGGTATGGAATATCCCTTTTGCCAGTTTGAGGCAGCTGTCCTGGCTGTGTCTCCTCCCAAGACCTTTCCCATCCCCAGCCTACTGCTGAGCGGGAATGTTGGAGAGACAGCGTTGGTGCTGTGCAAGCACTGCCCAGCAGTAGCCAAAACATTGGTGTGTGCTCAACACCATTCTAGCTACCAGTACAAAGCACAGCACTATGAGGGCTGCTGTGGGGAAAAACAACTCCATCTCAGCCAGACCCAGTACCAGCCCTCAGCACAGGAAAGACATGGAACTGTTGGAATGGGTCCAGAGGAGGACCACAAAAATGATCAGAGTGATGGAACACCTCTCATACGAAGAATGGCTGAGAGAGTTGGGGTTGTTCAGCCTGGAGAAGAAAAGGCTCCAGGGACACCTTATTGCAGCCTTCCCAGTACCTAAAGGGGGCTTCTAAGAAAGTTGGGGACAGACTTTTTAGCAGGGCCTGTTGTGATAGGACAAGGGGCAATGGTTTTAAACTAAAAGAGGGCAGATTTAGACTAGATAGAACAAGAATTTTTTCACAATGAGGGTGATGAAACCCTGGGCCAGGTTGCCCAGAGAGGTGGTAGGTGTCCCATCCCTGGAAACATTCCAAGTCAGGTTGGACTGAGCAACCTGATCTAGCTGAAGATGTCCCTGCTCATTGCAGGGGGCTTGGATTAGATGACCTTTAAACGTCCCAACCCAAACTATTCTATGATTCATTTAAGACAGGCCAGTGGCTTTGGATTCAAATTGCATTAGAGGACTATTATATTCTTCTCCAGTTTAAACCTCTTGAGACCTGCAGAGTACAGTCCAGGACACAAGTTTTCACTAACCTCCACAAGGTGTTTATTTCTCTGTCTTACATATATAGTCTTCCCCACCTAAAATACAATATATATCAAGTTTTTTTCCTATACCTTCTGTTTTCTACTTTATATGTTAGTTCTGTAATTCAAGCAACTTTTTGCACTTAGCAAGGGTTTTGGAAGCCATGTGTTTGTCAGATGAGATGCTCCACTCAAAGAGCTAAAGAAAATACTGTGGAGAAACAGGGGATCTTTTATACCTGCAGAGGGCATTGCAATACAAAGAAAAGGAGCAATGAAAGCTGTTGAGACTTTTTCCAACCAATTTGTCCAGTAACATTTTATGACATTTGACTGTCAGGTTTGGACTTTTTTTTCTTTGGTCTTCTTTTTCAAAAAGTGACAAATTGTTTTGAAGACATTAATGAACTTTTTTCTAGTGTTTTTGAAGTCACATTAGGAAAAAGATTTAAATTATATTCTGAAGGACACTTTTCAGTATTCTTGCACTTACTGCTATTGATGAGGAGAATTGGGATGATGGTATTAAAATGGGATATAAATTACAAATTATAATTTCTGTAGTATAGAAAAAGAGTTTGTAAATGATCCGTTAATAACATTTCAAACATCTTCACTAATTTAGTGATTCTAATTAGTCTGTAAACATTATGAATCCCTTGCTATATTTTTAATATTTATATTTATATTCATATTTGTGTAGGGGAAACAAGAAATGGCATCCCATCTGCCTATTAGTTCTAATATAAAATGTTAGCTAAAGTGTTGTGCACATATATGAGAGCGTTTGTCACTCTTCATACAATTCATTAAATTTATCTTTCATTAAGTACTGTCTATAGTGGAATTTTACAGATTTATAACCTATAATTAGTGCAAACCAGCCGATATGTAACTTCTACTTCACAAATAATAGATAGACTCTTATAGACATAAAGGTTGAAAATTACAGAATTACACTCCTCAGATAGCCAAAATATATACATATGATTCTGTATGCAAGCAGAATATGATGATCAAATGATCTGATACAGATTTAATTGATTTGTCAACACTACATCAACCATTCTCTGCTTCTCACTTATGGAAAATCTTTCTCCTTAGAAGCAGACAAAAAAGCTGTAACTGTCACAAAAAGGGAAGGTGACCAGACTTGAGAGCTGTCATTGGGAGAAAAAAGATTAGGTGGATTTACTCAAAAGGAAAAGACTATCCAAGCTCTGCAGGTACAGTAGAATGGCTGTAATGGTAGCTGCATGACTGACAGTAGTTCTCTGTAATTTCAGTTTATTCTACTCCCTTTCACTCCTAAAATGACATTTTTTGTGTCTCTTTCCTTCTCTCACTAGCAGTCAAATTATAATGACTTATAAGGTTTAGTTGCAGTGTGATTTATGATAGCAGACTGTTATTCTTTCAAAATGTTGTCAGTCATCTTTGCAAATTTGTTTGTATCCAGTTATACCCAGGGAAAATGGAAGACCTATTTTGATGGTACAATAATCATGATTGGAGGCTTAGCTGAGAAGAGATCATTTTATTTTCAGGATTTATCAGTAAACTGATTATAATCGCTATTGATTTGTTAACTGTTTCTTTGTAGTCTTAAAGCAAAGATTTGACACCATGTTCCTGATATTCTGCATTTTCTGATAAATCCTCTGTATTGCAACAACCATTGTGTTCTTGCAGCAGATCCCTATCTCTAGTTTTGTCAAAATTGAATGAAAGGCCATTAGAATTCATTTGCTATATTTTTTCCTGCATTAGTGTTTCAATACTTTTGGTTACGCTTTCTGCCACATTGTAAAGAAGAAAATGATTATTTGGTTTTTACCATTTTCTTCTCTCTTTGACATTGTTAAGGAAAAAGGAAAAACAGCATTGGAGATGCATTATTTTTAGGTGTGGCAAACCGCTGTAGCGTTATATAACCCCCACAAAAAGGAAAATACATTATCCACACTACTATAGTGACATTATCTATTTCAGATATGCATTTAATTTACACAAATTTCTTAAATTACTTAAATTCCACATTTTTTAAATCAGTTGTGGAGTTTTCTTACAGATTTCTTCACCAGTTTGTTCAGGCAAGGATGTATTCTATGTGGAAGTACCTCTTTACTTAGTCATCCAT
The DNA here is from genome assembly GCF_000687285.1 of Phaethon lepturus. Classification (NCBI taxonomy): domain Eukaryota; kingdom Metazoa; phylum Chordata; class Aves; order Phaethontiformes; family Phaethontidae; genus Phaethon; species Phaethon lepturus. The sequence continues at coordinate 5,658 of NW_010559831.1, forward strand.
ATTCCATTAATAGCCCTCTAAACTGAAAGCAGATGTATTTTTTATTCCTAACAAAGCAACTGGTAAGTCTCATAGTTGTAAATGTTACGATGATCAAAAGTAGGTTTCTATGATTATTTTTTTATTTCCAAAATGAGAAAATTGAGGAAGGAGAAAGATCTCGATAGCATTCACCAAATGAAAGCTAACCAAATAGTGAACAATATGAAACAGCTTAATTCTTAATTAGTTAAAGATTTGCTTGCTTCATCTGGACATCACTTGTTATTGATATAATAATGCTTATGCTTGGAAGGGCACAGATACTGCTCAGTTTCTTAAGATGACAGAGAGAAGAGTCATCACCCCTTGACACGTATTTGTTATAGTTTCCCTTTTGGTCTAGGAAGTGTTAAAGGTCAGGGCTCTGGCATTCAGGTTGAATCCCAAGAATTCATACTTGAAGTTTTGGCTTCAAATACATTTTCCACATTTACTACAATTGGAAGCCCTTTACAAGTGTTATGTGAATAGGTTAATTATTTCTTTTTTCATGGGGAGTTTACAACATCCAAAACATAGAGTTTTTTGGACAACAGTGATCGAATAAAAGATTACAAATATATGTCTGTTTACTTTGCATTTCATATCACTTTGAAGGTTTGCAGGTCATCTTTTCTCCTTCCATAACAGAAAGCTGACAAAGGTGTATCAAAAAACAGTACAATAAAGTGAAGATGGAAAATATGCATCTTGTTATCAACAGTGTTTACTTGTAGTTGTAAGTTATGTAACAGATTCTTCAATATCCAAATTCCTTTAGCTAGAAAGACTTCTATTTAAAAGATATACAGATCAGGAAAAATGATTGGCTCAGGACAGTTACAAAGTAATTCCTTTATTGCTGAATGCAAAAAGAATCTGAAAACTCATGTTATAAAATCATAATGTCCTTGATAAGCTATAAAATATTTGATCATTTGATATAGAGCCATGTATGTTCATTCCTAGCCCTAGTCTTGGGAGGTAGACACACAAAGGCAGCTGTGGGTTTCATTTTCTAGTGAGAAGTAGTTTATCACTCCTAGATATTGCTTTAGTATAATCTATCCATAGAGTAGTGATGTCAGAAGGCAACTTTGCGAAAAATTGGTTAAATTTTTATACCTGCAGTTAACTAATCAATAATTTAAATATGTCTTAATACTGCCCATGCTTTGGGACAGGATTCTCTAGTACCAGCACACAGAAAGATCTCCTGCATTCAAAAATTGTCTTTTGTTCTGTCCTGGGTGAGGTTGAGGTATGAATCTCATTGTCATTGTTTCAAACACCTAATTTCATAATTTCCATACCATTGCTATTGCCAAGGACCCAAGAATTAGCCACAGTGGAGAAAACCACTTTCCTGTAGTGTTTGTTACAGACAGTACTTTGAAATGACTACTCTGCCTTGGTGGTAATCCCACAATCTGGTCAGATCCTTAGATCTGCCAGTCTTCTACATGCTGTAGAAGGTAGCTTTCCTTCAGGAGGCAGGGACTTAGCAACTCCTGTTTGTTTTCTTTGTATTTTCTGAGAATCCAAGACAGATTTGTGTCCTGGTCTCAGCCAGGATAATTTTCTTCACAGAAGCTAGCGTGAGGCTATGTTTTGGATTTGGGATGTGAAAATGTTGATAACGTGCTGATGTTTTGAGGTGTTGCTAAGTACTCAAGGACAGTCCAGCTTCTCATGCAGCCCTGCCAGCAAGAAGGCTGGGGGTGCACGGGGAGCTGGGAGGGGACACAGCCCGGACAGCTGACCCAGGCTGGCCAGAGAGATATTCCATACCATACGACATCATGCTCAGTGTATAAAGCTGGGATGAAGAAGAAGGAAGGGGTAGAGGTATGTTCAGAGTGATGGCATCTGTCTTCCCAAGAAACCGTTACACATGACAGAGCCCTGCTTCCCTGGAGATGGCTGAACACCTGCCTGCCCATGGGGAGTGGTGAATGAATTCCTTGCTTTGCTTTGCTTGCGTGCGCGGCTTTTGCTTTACTTATTAAACTGTCTTTATCTCAACCCATGAGTTTCCTCACTTTTACTCTTCTGATTCTCTCCCCCGTCCCACCGTGGCTGTGCAAGTGAGTGCTGCGTGGTGCTCAGTTGCCAGCTGAGGCTGAACCACGACAACTTGACACTGGCAAAGTTTTGCCTTCAGCCAGTCAGCACACTGAGTCTTTTACTTCCTTGTTACACTGGATTGCTCTAGGTAGTGGTGGAAGCCAAAAGAGTATTTTCTGTCTCCATTTTGCATTACAAAATAGCCTAGTAACTTGGTGAAGGAAAAGTAAATTTTTAAAAAAGATCATTTAAGACACCCGCAAACTTTCTGCTGAAAGATCTCATTTTGCTTTTGTAAGCTGGCAATAGAAGAGGTCTTCAGGATGTGATAAAGTCAGAGGATCTGGCATGAGGAAAGGTGAGAACTACCAAAAGGCTTGATAGGGATGGGACATGTCAGCTCATGAGAAATAAAGAAATTAATTCTTCATTCTAGTCTGTAAACCAGGTGTGGAATCAAGGAAGTGAATCATGCAAGAGACTCTCAGGAACATAGTTGTTACAAGTCTCTTGGAGAAAAGCACTATTTTATAGTTGGGTGCTGATGAGAGAGGGAAGTATAGACGTTCATGGCAAACTAGCCCCTGGTGTTTTAGACCACAACAGAAGGTAACCCCAGATTGCACAGCTTTGACTACTCATCTCTAGGCAACCAAGCCCTGCAGTCCATCAAATTCTCTCTTTTTCAAAGGGAGAATAAATAGATTATTCTTTCTTTCTTTGTTTGTTTCTAAAAAAAGCCTCTTTATTCATTTCTCTGCTCTTTTCAGTTTTCATTTAAACCATTCCTTGGTGTACATAAAGCAAGATCCTTTCTTCCCATATGAAGTATTCCCTGCTGAAAGAGCCTACTACCATGCTACAGAGCAATAGAAATGCTTCAGAAGACTTCTGGTCAGGTGCAGGTTTAAGGACCTGAAAAGTACTCCCAGGAAATCTGAAAGGTTGTCTGGCAAATCACTTTTCAGTGTAGTAGTGATTCCTCCATTCCACCTCATGCACAGCAAAAGAAAAAATAGGTAGTGATCAGAATGGTAAAGTATATATTGCAAGGAGATTTCGTACTTTAACATGAGACATACATTCCTCCCTCTTAAAAATATTACTAGCTACCTCATAGGAGAAAAATGAGATTTCTCTCTTTCCTGGAATATATAGTCCCTTATTGATCTTAAGAGCCTATTCCAGAAGCAGAACTAAATTACGATCACATTTCCAAAATGCATTCTTAAAACTTACTAAACCGAAAAAAAAATTGTAATATTTGTCTTGTATGAAAAGATTTTCTGTACTATCAGCAGGTGACAATTTTCATAAGGTAAGAGTTGGCTTATGATAGGCACGTTATGAATAAGTCTGCCTGTCTATGACTTGATGTTATATATTAAAACTGCAACTATTGCCTCAGATGGTGAGGGACAGCCACAGAAGAAAGCAGTCAGTTTGTGGTTATGGATTAGGAATAGGGTATTCAGAAAAACAGGATGATCAACAGTCACACATTTGCATGAATGATGTCATCTTTCAAATCTAATTTTCAGACAGACTTTCTCTTCAGAAAGGAATTAAAGCTTTTTGATGACTAGAGGCAGACATTTTGGCAGTCCCAACTCATAAATGGCATTTCTGGAGCATAAAATTATGACAATAACATAATTGTTGAGGTTGAAATGAAGAAAATAATCCTTACTTTTAAATTTCACAATGATTCATGTTATAAAAACCTTTCAGGCACGGAAATTAATTGAGAGAAGTGTTATTTTCATTGCATTGTCCAACTTTCTAACAGACTTCTCAGTTTAATGACCTAATTAATATTCCTCATTAATGTTGAACACATATCATACATACATGAGAGCAGAGAAAGAAACTTCTAGTTAGGTTATGGCTGTTTAACTTTAGAAGGTGTATAAACTGTAGGAGTATTTCTTTTCTGAGTCTATTTTTACAAAATAAAAGATACCATTAATTTCCAGAGATCTTAGGTTCTTATGGACATTTAGGCCTTTATAGGCTTTACTATTGAACCAAGTGAAACTGTAAAGGATCTGAAATATATTAGGGACTTACTTAAAACTTCTGTATTCAAGTGACATCGACTCTTGAATTGGTTGTCACATGACAAGATTTTTTGCCATCTTAAACTCAAGTGGACATAATTTCTGCACAATATAGAGTAAACAATGTTGGTAAATAAAAGCTGCATCTGGCCGAGAGATCACCTGTGGTTTAACACAGCCAATGTTAAGAACCCCTACGTCCACTTATGTCTTTTATCAAAGTGCTGCCTTTGATTCTCAAGGCAATATCATGTGCAATATCTTTGGTCCTTGAGAAGTAAGGAAGTCATCTGGCCACCATCAGAGGATGGTCAAGGCAAATCTGAAACCTTTTCCTAGGGAGTGTGCTTATGCTGTTATTAGAATTATGCAGTAGTAATGGGGAAATTATGAAACAAACTTTGAGGACTTCTGTTAGTGTCAAGGCCTCCTACAGTAATTAGCACTGATTTATTATGAATGACCTCAGCCAAAATTGTTTTGCTAACCATAGAGCTTTGATACCTGGGAAAATGTAAGAAAAAATTTGAATGTTCAATATTAATAACAAATTATGAATTACTGGGCAGATCAGGATTTTGAGCCCTGGAAGGAAAAGCTGGTAAATATTTTAAATGTAGTTGTAGATATGCTTTACTTCAAATTTGTAATTTTGTAAGATACATTTTCTGCTGCAGTTTCTGACAACAAAGAACGGGGGGGTTTGTTCCTCAATGAAAAGTTAATTCTTTTTTAGTTATAACTGCATAACACGCCCAAAAAGCCAAGAGTGTGAGTCTTTAAGGAAATTATTATTGATTCTGATAAATATAATTGTTGAGGAGGTTATCACCAAAACCAGAAATGCAAATGTCGAGAGCACTGATGCTCAACCAAGACATCTAGATTTCTCTGTAAAGAACCAAAAGCAAATGGTGTGATGCAGTCTAAATGACAGAACCTTACTGCATGTCATTTATTGGTTAGCTCTGGCGTGGTGGTTGGCCATAAGCCAGCCTCACAGCAAAAAAACCAGCAAATCCAAGATTATTAACTGTAACTGCACTGGCATTATAAGAAGCTAAATATGTATTGTAGGATCCAGGAGTATTGCCAGCTTCACAGCTCCAACTGCCTCCATCTCTAGATGCAGTTCAGCTATGTTCTGACTTTAACTGAATAAAATCTACATAAGCAGTAGGCTCTCTTTACCACATTCTCTGCTTTTCTTCGAAAGGAAAACAAGGCATCCATGCCACATGCTGTGACATAAATATAGTCTGAGAACCAGGTCTTGTGATCCAGGAAATTTTGTGGCACGCCCTGGCGCATAAGTGTCATTGCAGACAGAGGAGCCAGTGTTCTGCATCTGACGCTTGGGAAGATAGTGGTTTTGATGGATTTCTTAATAAGGAGTGGAGATTAAGATTTGGATCTTCAGTTTTTAGTTAATGAAAAACTGAATTCTCAGTTGATTTTGCAATGTAATTTTAACTTTTTAATTGTCATAATTCCTTCCTAAACTCGTCTTTCTTTTGCCAAGCCTAGTTCAGTCCTGCAGTTGTCTTCTCCCTCCTCACTTCATTACTATATCAGACAAGATATTCCTAGTTCTCAGTAACTGTAGTAGGAACAATTCACTTCTAAACCTGATTGAACTACAGTCCTAAAACCAGAAGTCCACATTATATTGTATGACAGACATCCAAAAACTGTGAGAGACAAGAAAAGTAAGTGTACATTTTAACTGATCCAGTTTTTGTTGGTTTTTTTAATGGCTTTATTTTAGGGAAAAGTATAATATTTGACCTTGGGAATGACTGCCTATGAAATACATGAGGGAAGTATTTTTTCACCTTAAACTCATGTATATTTTTCCCCATATTTTTAAATGTAAATAATTTTAGTAGCTTTATTAATAAAAATGCTTACTATAATAAAATATGAATAATTCAGATCCAAAGTCAAATAGTAAAAACCTCTTGCACTGTTATGTATTTCCTCTGTACTGTTTTTAATTTTCATCCTTTTAAATGCTTATGGCTTTTTATGTCTTCAAAAAGCATGAGAAAATGTCATGTCCTGTTTAAAAATATGATAGTGAAAAAAATTCTTGGAATAACTATGCAACTCAATTTCATTTACAGAATAATAATAAAAAAAAATCTTCTCTGTTTCTTTGTTTTACAAAAAGTCTTGAGGGAAAGTAAGTAAAAATTTTGTTTGACTCTGTTTTGTTTAAGAATATCCCATTGAGGAAGATGTTATGTTCCTTGCTTTTTTTTCTGAGTACCACCTATCACCAAACCAGAGCCAAATACAAAATGTAAGTAATTCTGTGGTGTTGGGTTTTTTTAATAGGTAAACAGACCCCATCCATATGACCCCTATTTAAATATACTGATGGCCTCTGTTGCATTCTCTTTAGTAAAAGGAATGCTTTCTTCCTTAATATAATTTTCATAATCCCCCAAAAGCTCTTGCCTTTAAATTAAATTCTTAAATTTCTAATTCTTCCATTTTATATGGCAACCAAGTTAGCTGTACACTTGTGCATTTCACAGCACATTCACTCTGACACATCTTCAGAAATACTTTCTTGCTTGCTTATTTACTGATATGTCTACATTGTCTATATTTTAGTTAGAGGTTCCTGTGAAATACTGTGTGACATCTTTTTGTCCTGAAACTAGGAATAAATATATGAATGTGTATATATATCATGGCAACTTCAACTATCTAACCTGAGTTCTTTTCTGGATTTTGTGACTTAGTCTTTAATTCTTGGTATTATTTTCAGATATACTTGCTATATGAGCAATTGATGAAGCAAATTATTATGGGGAGGAAAAAAGGTGTCCGCTTAATGAGAAAGTTGTGTTGTTGGGTGTTTATTTTTTCTTGCAAAGGTAAGAAATACTTGGGTTATTCTGTGATGCCTTCAGGGTTTATGCATCCTGAGACTTATCTTAGATGTATTTGTTCTGAAAAATGTTTTATTGACATTGTGAAAATTATGTTGTCCATTGTGGAGAGGTGTGTTTGCATGATAAAAATATGTTAGATCTCTCATATTTCAAGAGATGGCATTTCTAGGAAACAGTGGTATGTTGATGTCCTAACATTGCTGAAGAGCTAATCTACTTGTAATATGTGGTTACATGAGCTCTGGTTAGAGTGGAGTTGGTGGACTCTAGGGGTGGACTTCACTGTGCAGGTACCTCCCAAATTCTCATGCCCTCGTGACCTTCAGCCACTCATGCACCACGGCTGTTCTTGGGAACTTGCTCACAGATGCAGCAGCCGTACTCTTCAGGTTGGCAACTCTTTTTTCTCATGACCCATTGACCTTTGGGCCTTCATGCGTTATGAGTATCCATGGGAACTTGACTGATAGGCTGTTACCCTCACACAACATCTGGCCTAGAAGATTTCTCTGAGTACTCTTGAGCAGTACAATTTGTTCAATACTGAATATTGACTTGCCTTTCAAAACAGAATTATATGACAATGATAGAATTCATTTTATCACAATTAACATCTTGATTATATAAGATGAACTTAGGGCAATCCATATTCCAAAAATTTGGTGTTTTCTTAAGCAATTTTGGATATCCCTGTTTATCTCCAAGAAAGGGAAGAAATTAGCTTGCAGTTTGGAAGAAATAAGACTCAGTAGCATACTACTGTGAGTAAAGCATTAAAGAAGAAAATAATTTGCTTGCTTTCCAATTTTTTACACATCTTAGTGAATATTATGACATGGGGAATGAACACTACGCTACACTTTCAAGAAACATATTTGTAGAGATATTACTGTCTTGGCAATGTTTAAACCAAAGAGTTTTAAAGAAATAACAAAACCTTTTTTACACAGATTCTGAGAGGTTCCACCATTTCCACTGCCTATAGTGAAGTCATTTTAAGATCTCTGCTTTTCACCAAGTATTTATACTAACTGCAAATTGTTGTAGGTTCTGTTAGTCATCTCCATTTCATTGCTTATTTTCACTTCTGCAGCATTGATTACAGACCACAATATACATGCAATGAAACTACGGTAAGGCAAGAAGGACTTGTTTTGGGTTATTGATGCCAATATGTAGACTTGAGCCTTACTGTTTCTCCACTCCCCCTTGTAGAAAAGGCTTTGGATGTTAAGACTTGCTATGTTTCTTTAATCTAGTTATTATGCAATGTATTAATTTAAGCTGCCCTTTATGGCTCATGTGCTGTCTCACCCAATTTAATGCTGTTACCAACAGATATCTTTTCACACATCATCTTATTTTGGCAGATGATGTTTGATTTATGTTTGCAAGACAAAACTTCTGCATGTTGAATGAAGCAAGGGAATTAAAGACAAGATTGTATTCTTCAGTGCTCTATCCTGCAATATTGCAATATCAGTTACAACTGTCTTAGTGTGGGAAAACGTATGTGTGTATGTGAAACACAGTTGTTTCAGAGAGTACATCCAGAAATAAAGAACACCTTCTATTTGAGAATACTGATGGTTTTATAATGTATTACTTGCCATTTGCAAAAAGAATATTGAAGCTCTGAATCTGAAAAAAGCATTGTGTGAAATTTTCATTGTAGAAAAAGCATCCCGTACATTAATTTTTCTTTCATTAGTGTTGTTTCGTTTCCTACCACTTTAGTGTTTCATATAGAGTCTTTCATTTAGTTTCTGGTCTTGACTGTTTGTTATGTTAGTGATAGGCAATAGATACCCTTTAAGGTCATCAGTGTCCAGAGAAGAATAAGGTTCAGTCATTTCAGGAAAATGAAGAGGATGGAAAACACAGACGCTTGAAAGTGTTTTTCCAGAATATGAAGGGGTTATATCCCTGTTGTCCAGATCCTGTCTTCAGTTACTTTGAGGAGCAAAAATTATTCAGGTGTTGATGTCTGAGGAATTCGGTTCATCATGTACAGTGGAAGATTTCCACTGCTTTTCGTTGTGAGCAGGAATGTGTAAGAGGAAGTGTTGAGAGGACTGGGGTGTGAGGATGGAGACAAATGGAGTAAGGAGAGCTAAACAGGAGGGATCCAGAGCCTAAAACCAGTGGGCATAGATCCACTAGCTCCAGTGCAATTACAATGAATGACACCAGTGGAAGCTTTTTTATTTTGATTCTTAGGCTGTAACGATAGATGTGCAAGGTTGAAAAGTTTCAGCTACTGTATATTTTTGTCGTTATCCTTTAATTTCCTTTTCTTCTAAGAGTTTCGTTAACATTAATCTTATTTTTCTCATTTAAATCAGAGTTCTTTTGATGTTGAGGAGAATAAAGTTGTCAAGAAGCTTTAAGAGACCTTTTTCATAAATTTTTTATATCTGTATCAGCCATCCTAATATATGGCTAACAGGCAGCCATTACATGGCAGAGACATTCCATTTGAAATAGCTTTTGTTACTCTCTGATAGAACCCAGATCAACCTTTTGTTATTCAAAGACTTTTTCTGGTCTGTCATTTAAATGCTTAAAAATCAAGTGACATTGCTCCAAGTCATTATTGCAGGAAGAACTCATCAAATGGAGACAAAAATATTCAGTAAAAAAATAGTCGAGGTCCTTTAATCTATAATCATATACTCACTCCTAGTATGTTGAAAAGTGTTTAAACCAATAAAATACAAGTTTCTTAAGTAACTGTTTCAATGATGTGTTAACAGCCAAGTGGGAAAACTGTGAAAGTGATCAGACTTCGTGTCTCAGGCCTAATAAAGCTTCAAAGGCTAACCACATTATTGAAGTGATGAGGTGTTTAGATGTTAAAGCTGTACTCACAGCCTTCACCATCAGTCTCTGTATTAGATTTCTAATGGAGCTTTCTGTAAAAAAGGACTGTGAGGAAGCCTGGTCTAAAAACATGGGTAAGAGAGAAACAGGTAAGGGAAAGATCAAAATATAAGTGGTTTAATCAGAAGTATGTGGACTACAGATTAATTTTGATATGAAGTATGGAGATTGATGATCAATACCAAAGAAAGTAAGACAAAGATTACAGGCACATTTGGAAGTAAAGAATTGTTTTCTAAGTTCTGAGGATGTAGCACATCAAATACTGCATTTAATGGTTGCTATTCTGGCAGCTCTTAACGTAAAACAAATTCATCAGAAGTTTTGCCAGATAACCTCTGGCTCTTTACATAGATTTTTGAACAACATATATAAATTATACTTCATGTATAACCCTGTCAGTGAAACACAAAGTGTACAACTCCATAGCTACTGCTTGATAAATTGGTAGACTTTTTCACTGCCAATTTGGTAAATTATGAAATTGCAGTAAAGGTTAGTTCCATGTCAAAGTTGTTAAGTTAAAAGCTGCCTTTACTTCTCATGGAAGATTTTGCACAAAGGGGAACTTCAGACAAGATTTGAAATAAATCTAGAGGCTGTTTGTAAGTTAGACAATTCAGAAATATGATGATTCCAGTTCTCAACATTTTTTCTCTGTTGTTGTCTGTGTCATTCCACACATAGTTGGGTTTAAGAGTAATTTACTGATTAATCACTACCATATCAAAAGAGTGGGGATCACGTACCTGAGATAATTTTAGACTATAGCTCCTTTATTATTAACTGCAACAAAAGAAGCAGATAACTCAGGACAGACTAAATAAGTCATCATTAATTCAGCTTCATTCAGTGTTTCAACCAGTTTAATTGCTGAAAAAGCAGAGTGAAATAGCCAATACTGGTCTGCAAGTAACTGCAATGTGTCTTCTCTTAGTAACCAGAAAGACATCTAAAGCTTGAGTCAGTATCTGTTTTCTACACTACTTCTGTGTCTGGGGCTATGTCCAAAAAGTACAAAAGGGTTCTTGAAACAATACAAAGTAATGTATACAATATTAATAGAAACCTTAAGACCATTCTAAATGAAGAAAGAAGGAAAATATCTGGCTAGGGAAGCACCAGAAGAAACAGAGGACAGGAAAAGGGCTGTGAGCAGGAGAGGTCTCAATGGCATCTTGAATAGGTCACCAAGACTCTGGTACATGTATGTGCTGCTTCTCAGGACACTCATCTCTGAAAATAACAACCTAAGAAAAGGGAAAGCCTAAAACAAGAAATAGCAAAGACTCAAGTCTTTAAAAGGTGATGGAAGGGAGACAGAGAACAGGGAAGGAGCCAAAATACACCTAGATAAGTAGACAAAGGACAGCGAGCAAATCCTAATGACTCCCTTACTGGGGCGGATGGAGATACAAAAAACACAATCATGGCCAGTCCGTGCGAGAATACAAAAGGCAGAGCTAAAAGCAGCATGGGGTTACATATATAAGCAAGACACAGAAAAAATCAGGAGGACTCAATAGCTGGCATCCTTTGTCCCCTCTTCAGTCATAAAGGAAACTCGGACAAATTTCCTGGGGCCAAATATCTTGGTGTGTGCAGCATGGGCAGAAACCTTCTTGGTGCTTGTGAGAATGTGAGTATGACAGTGTAACTGAGTGCATGAAATCAATTTTGTTTCATTGTTTTTATAAAATAAAATTACCTTCACCTTCCATCAGGTCTCACTGAGGTGTTGCTACAGTGATATGGCTAGTCTTGCCTTCTTAAGCTTACCCCAGCTCTCTACTGTCTCTTACTGTCCAAGGTCTTTCATATAGAGGAAAGTAAAGTAAAGTCTGCATATTTCTCCATTGCCAGTTTCTGAAGTGAAAGAAGTGCTTATAGAGCTAAATCTCAGCAGAGTCTGTAAATGGCATGATTTCTAGGATGACCACGGTATTTGCCAGACCATGGGAAAACGTGTAGTTGAATTTTGGGAGTGAAAAAAGGCAAATGCAAAGTGCAGTGTCTACTACATTTTTTTTTCTCATTTCTCCCATGTCCCACCCAGGAAAGCTAATTCAAGTTTGATGCTTTGGTGAAGATTTTGTGCAAAAAGCCTGTTTGCCTCTTGTGAACATGTGTGCTTATTAATTTGAAATAAATAATCCCTCATAAGCTTTCTCTACTGTTCCTATCCTTGCTTTTTGCTGTCTACCTCCAGCCTTTCCTAACTTTCCAGATTCCTTTCCTGACACCCCACAGTCTTTCATTTTCCCAGCCCTGCTAACAGATCTGTTCCTCTAGAAATACTGAGGTAAAGATGTCAGGCAGCTGAAAGAGAAGAGCAAAACACTATTGAAAATATAAAATGCAAAACAATCAGCTGTGAGCATCAGCATTGCTTACAATAGCTCCTACTTCTTCTGTCGCGAGGACTGTGCGTTTGCAGACTAATTCCTGCATGATGGCAAATTATACCTTATTAAATTGGGTGTTTGTTCACTTTCCCCCTTCCAAGACTGTGTCCTTTTGCTTTGCAGTCACCCTTTCTGTCACAAACCTCCTCCAGTTTGCTATCTCTGTCTTAGCTATTGTACATGGTACATGTAGCAGTCTGGCTTCACGCAGAGTGGCTGAGACTTTGGCAAGAGAATAGAAGAGAGACTACTGTTCTCTTCAGTATGTGATTACTAGACTGCCTCCCTCTCTTTCCCACAGGTTCACTGCTTCTCCAGGGGACCAGTGGGGAACGTGGCAAAGGGAAATTGCAGAGTGCAATCAGTCTCGGAGCAGGGAGCATCCCAGCTCTCTGTCAGGATCGGTTCACATCTGAGGTGTTATTCTGGTTGCCATTTGGTGGGAGTGAATAAAGCTCCTTGGTGTCAGGATGGCAGAGAGTCTGGAATAAAAATAGAAGGAGTTATTTCCCAAGTGTCTTTGAAAAGTCATATGAGTGGTTTGATTGAGTACCGGCATGAAAAGGTTGTTCTGAGTCGTGGTTCTGGCTCAGAGAACATGGTGGTGGGTGAAGAAAGGCCTGACCCTAAGAAGTGGTTCTGGCAAAGAGGGACATGGCATGGGCCAGCATCTGCTTGCGAATTCTGGGCTTAGAAAATGGAAGAGGAACAAGCAAGAGACAGAAAAAAGATACCTACTGTCTGCAGAATGTGCTATCAAGCTAAGCATACTAATGCAAGAAATTCGATCTACTCAAAGTTATTACCATTCATTTGCTTAAACAAATTTGACCCAGTTGGCTACGTTTCCCATGTGGCCTCAGCAATTTTGATGTGGTCCAAATAAACTGGGATTTATTGTAACATCTGACCATAACCTCCATTTCAGTCCTTCTTAATGATTATCTCCTATATTAATTACTTTAGAATCAACTTAACCACACACAGTTCTTGACTGATCTGATAGCAGGAACATACTTACTCACACTCAAGAGAATAAGGTGTTAATAAATATACTGTAAAATATAGATCAAAAGCCGTGAGCAGGAATCAGTCTATTTCAGCACTTTGGCACTTCATTCATTTTTCCCCCCTTTTTATTCAGGTCAGAATCTAGCTCTGAACTAATTCCTAAATTGTGCAAAGGGTAACTGTGGCCTTATTGTTCTGAAGATGCGTCTGAATGCTGGTCATAAGAAGCATGGTCCAAAAGAGAAGCTAGACTCACAGTGGAGCTGGGAACCTTAAAGATTTCAAACACATTCTACTGTGCAACTAAATAAGTGTTCGATATACTTAGCTCTGCAACTTCTAGACCCCATCATGATCTTCAAAAACTTACTATAAATAAAAGTTGATATGGATAAGTTATAGCATATAGGTATGTTATAGAAAGATGTTGTACTTCACTGGTTTCTTCATTCGCACGTTTCGGAACCTCTTGCTTGTGGCCGTCCACACACCAAACCACTGAACACCTTCCAGCAGCTCTGCGCTAAGTGTCTTCTCTTTATTATCCTGCTCTGAGATACAAATATAGTAGCATCAGCCCACAGTTTTCATATCCACCCTTTTCACGCATGGACATTTTCAGGGTTTGAGTACTGGGATTCAGGACTATCAGAAATCTATGGTCAGCATTTCAGAAAAAGAGATGCCAAGTTGTTGTTTCAGTTATTTTCTGCACTTCCTAAAGCTCATTGTTCATGATTTCTCAGGGTGGTGGGTTTTTTGATGGTGTTTTGCCCTTTCTTCTTCAAGTCTGTACTTTTGTGCGTACTGTCTAAAGAAAAAATGATTTTTACATGGAGAGGTTAAACATAGTTCTTCTAAACTGTTTTGAAAGCACCCACACATATGAAAAACAGTATTCTTATGATGCACAAATACCCAGAATATATCCAATAATGATAAAAATGGTACAAAATCTTCCGATTTGATTTCAGGTTTTTATGTATGTAATCAATACACATGCATATTTATGACTCTGTCTACAGGTAGAGTATAGCATGTAACTAATATATTAATTATATATTAAAATGTACTATGTATTATATATACATATAATATGATACACCTTTTTTTTTTACACACACACACGCTACTACGTAATGCTGTAATAATGTCAATAATGCTATAAATATTCAAGGTCAAATTGTAATACAAAGAATAATTGGGAAAACATTACAAAAATACTAGTTTTCATCATGGTTTTTGTACATTTGAGTTTGACTTTCTAATAAATGTTCTTCATTCATTCTGGGATAACTACACATGAAACAAAATAATATGGCTGCCTGTCACGTCATATTCCTTCTGCAAAATTAATTCCAGAACTTAGGTAATTTCTTCCAGAATTTGCAATAAATTATTTTGAAAGTCTGCAATGTTTAAACTCCCAATTTTATCTCAATTTCCAACATTAATGTATGAAATATTACCTTAGAAAGAGCATCATATTTCAAGCTTTCACTAAACAAGGTTTCACAAGATTTCTGAATTCAAGAGTAAAACCTACATTTTAAAATACATAAAAAGTCTCAGATATGAAACTGAGATCTTAGACTTTAAGAAAAAATAACATGACACAGGGAAGAGTTAAAATTTCAAGAATTGAATGTCTCTTCAAAAGAAAGTAAACAAGAGAAGATTCAGGAATTGTGAATTTCTTCTGGACACAACTGCTGTTGAAAAGAGTTCAATGAAAGTTATTTTTTCATGTTAGTTAACAACAAAGATTTTTAATAATCACCTTTGTTTTTCTTTCCATGAAGAATGAATGCTTGGTCCAGATCATACTGATATCAGTTGAAATATTTCTCACTTGAGTTTTGGTTTAGCTTGCTGAACTAGCATAATATTTTGTTAAGGATCCGAACAAAAAAGTATGAAACATCCAGCTTATTAATTGAGCTAAACACCTTTTATTCGATTACAGACTACTTTTTATAAATATTATGTTACTTGTCATAGATGTACATGTATATATATGAAGGAAAATATTTAATCCAGCCTTAATAAATTCTTCTGAGCTGTGTTCTGGCTCTCTAAGAATCTTGCTAAGTTATTATTTTCCCCAGCCCAACAGAGGAGTAAAGTGTGACAAAGGCTGTAAAAAACTACTAGATCAATCAGTCAGGTTTAAAATGTTACAGAGTCAATCATTAATCAGCCAGCTTAAACATGGCACATCATTTTTTTGAATGGTAAATGTTGTTAGCAAGTTAACCAATACATTATTAGATTATTTATTTTCACTTATTCTGTTTAGGTCTCAGATGTGTTATTTCATAATCCCTTGGGTGTGAGAGGAATTTAAAACTAATTGTGGCTTATTTAGTTTGTTTATAGAACTAACACTTTTCACTCTGTGTCTCTACATTACCTGTTTAAGAAATTAGTGTTCTGTGAAATTCAAATTTAAAAAGCCTCCCAATTTTAAAACAAATATCAAATTTATTACGTGCAGTATGTTACAACCTAAACACATAATGAAAACCATGCTTTTTCATATATATTTTTGTGGAAATTATTTTATTTCCTAAAGCCAAATTTTTCTGTCATCCACACAACCTGTAAGCTTCATAAAGGTAACATATATAATATATGTCAGCATATTTTTATTTGGAATTTTCTATTAAACATGCACACAATGAGAAATACATAACGAGGCTTAAAAATGTGTAGCTAGACTATCATGTAAGACATGAAGATGCTGATAATTTTTGTGGACAAGTAATATACAGTTCTTACTTTTTATTAATTGGCTTATAATTTCAAAATGAGCTTGCATGACTGCAGCTGCATTTTGATCTTTTCACTTGCTCTTGACTTGTTTCTGGAAAATATCCTTTTAGAGGCAAGTACTTCCTTGAATATGTATGTTTTCTTGAGTCTGTGAGCACCAGTATCATTACTTAGACATCTAATTACATGGCAATTAGTGCATATATATGCATCTATAATTGCGCACTGATATCATACACTAATTGTGCATTGTGTATGTATATATATGTATGCAATATATTCATCTCCATGGTATATGTATATGGTAGATGTATATGTATGTGTGTATATATGGTATATATAGAGTATGTACATGAGAAACTACACAGATGTCTGTGTGTGTGTAAATATACATACACAGAAAAATACATAGCTGAGTGCTTAACTGCCCTTACAATTAATTGCAGAAAAGAGTGTATGATACTCTTAGACTGCAAAATTTTCTTGATGAAAAGCAGTCTCATTCATAAGTCAACCTTTGCTGTTAACTTTTGCATGATCATTCCTGAAAATGAGTTGTTTCCTCTCAGTCTAGATAAAAAAGGGTAAATATCAGATTGAAAACTAGTATTGTTGATACTTAGTGGTTACAGAAGCAGCCAACAGTTTACTGCTTTGTTACTCACTAGTTATTTCTATTCAAAGCGAGGGAAAGATCTGAGCAGCATACAATGGGTCTTTATCCAGGTGTAGAAGGTCCCTTCCTATGTATAAGTGGAAGAAAGTTGTGTGCATGTATTGCTATCTGCAATCCCTCTTCCAAGACGGAATTAAGATGCCCCATTCCTGGAAACATTCAAGGTCAGCATTGAGGTTTAACCCGGAGGGCAGCTAAACACCACACAACCTCTTGCTCACTCCCCCATGGTGGAATGGGAAAGAGAATCGGAAGCTCATGGGTTGAGATAAAGACAGTATAACAGGTAAAGCAAAAGCCGCGCACGCAAGCAAAGCAAAACAGGGAATCCATTCAGTAATTCCCATGGGCCGGCAGGTGTTCAGCCATCTCCAGGGAAGCAGGGCTCCATCACATGTAATGGTTACTTGGGAAGGCAAAACGCCATCACTCTGAAATTCCCACCCCTTCCTTCTTCCCCCGGCTTTATACACTGAGCATGACGTCATGTGGTATGGAATATCCCTTTGGTCAGTTGGGGTCAGATGTGCCAGCTGTGTCCCCTCCCAATTTCTTGTGCACCCCCAGCTTACTTGTTGGTGGAGTAGTGTGGGAAGCAGAAAAGACCTTGACTCTGTGTGAGCACTGCTCAGCAATAACAAAAACATCTCTGAATTACCAACTCTGTTTCCAGCACAAATCCAAAACATAACCCCATACCAGCTACTCTGAAGAAAAATAACTCTATCCCAGCCAAAACCAGCACAGTCAGATTGGATGGGGCTCTGAGTAATCTGATCTAGTTGAAGATGTCCCTGCTCATTCC
The DNA here is from genome assembly GCF_000687285.1 of Phaethon lepturus. Taxonomy (NCBI): domain Eukaryota; kingdom Metazoa; phylum Chordata; class Aves; order Phaethontiformes; family Phaethontidae; genus Phaethon; species Phaethon lepturus. The sequence goes on from NW_010559831.1 coordinate 23,267, forward strand.
AGGGGGGCTGGACTAGATGACGTTTAACGGTCCCTTCCAACCCAAACTATTCCATGATTCTATGATTAAGAGCTGTACATCTGCCTGGACCACAACACAGAGCACAGCTGAAAGTCTGGGGCTGGTGAGAGTTTCTGCAGTGACCAGAAAGCTTCCCTGTTCCCAGTGAGATCCTGGGCACTGTGAGGCACCTTTGGTAGGAAACAGAGATGGGCAGAGACATGTTTTCAAGACATCCCACCCCCACATGTACTGTGAATTTTCTCCTGAGCTTCTTGCAGATGTAGGATAGGATCTATCACTGTAAACAACAGATGTGAAGGGAACATTTTTACTTTTGGAAAACTTCTGTTAATTCACCCATTGGGTTTAAATATCCAGAGTTTGTTAAAATGTTAATGCTTTGAATCACACAGACATCATTTTCTATGGCTTTTCAGATTTCCTTTCTTTCTTAAAAGAATTTTCTTCTCAAGGCAAACAGCAGAGACACCTTTATTTCAGCAAGACTTTTTGTAAGGGTCTGACAAGGTTCAGTCTGTTACCAACACACTGAAAAGAAAGTGGGTTTTGAAGAAAGGCATTCTTATGTGTTCTTTTTATCTTCAGCCAGGAAAGTCTTAACTCACATGGCAGTATTAATATTTTCAACAATGTAGTCTAACAAGTTTGCTAGTCTAACCAACAAACTAAACAGGCTGAAACCTAGTCTCTGTCAGCAAGGCGGGCTGGCGTGAAATGGTCTGCATCCATACAATTAAACTCTGTTAAGCCTCCAAAAGAGAGTGGTGTCAGGCAAAATAGTTGTTGGGAATGGTCCCCTATATGTGCTCATTCCTGAACCTTGCACAGAAGTTGTTTGGGAGAGTAATATTTTTTTCACTTGAGAAGATACCAGGACTCTTCTATCAATAGATGATCAAGTCAGAGGACTTAATTCTGAGCTCTTGCTTTAGTTAATTTGCTAGTATGGATACGTACATTTGGAATGAGTCCAGAGAAAGGCCACAAAGATGATCAAATGGCTGGACCACCTTTGCTATAAGACAGGCTGAGAGAGTTGGGATCGTGCAGCCTGGAGAAGGCTCCAGGGAGACCTTATTGCAGCCTTCCAGAACCTGTGGGGGCCTACAAGAAAGCTGGAGAGGGACTTTTTACAAGGGCATATAGGACAAGGGGTAATGACTTTAAACTGAAAGAGGGTAGGTTTAGATTAGATATAAGGAAGAAATTCTTCACTATGACTGTGGTGAGACAGTGGAACACATCGCCCAAAGAAGATATTGGATGCTCCATCCCTGGAAGTGTTCAGGCCAGGTTGGATGGGGCTTTGAGCAAGCTGGGTGCTCAAAGTGGAAGGTGTCTCTGCCCATGGCAGAAGGGTCAGAACTAGATGAACTCTAAGGCCCCTTCCAACCCAAATCGTTCTATGATTCTATGACATAGCAACAGTAATGCAAAGACAGAACATAATATTGCCTTTAAAGCTACCTTACAAAATAATGAGATCTAGAGAACAATCATTGCATTCAGTAAAAAGCGCAGGTGGTGTTTGATGATGGAACTGGGAGGAGGCAAACTGATGTGTTGGCTTTGGCTCGGGAAGTTGTGTACCTGTGTGTTTCAACACTTATCTCTTTAAATAACAAACTTCAATTTTTTTCTCTGTGAGTGTTGAGTGTTGAATGTTTTACCTGAAACAATGGCCTGCTAGTATGTAGCAGGTATTTTTAGCGAAGTGCTATGAAAACTTGCAAATGCTACCCATGATTATTTTTAAATGATCCATATTTTGATCCCATTTTGTGGTGTCATGGTTCTTTCATAATCTTCCATTCCATTTTAGGAAACTACTTGAAAAATGTTTAAAAAACAGCACTGAATAACATATTTTTCCCAAAAGAGAGCTGGGTGGATTTTAACTTAATTAAATCAACTGCATAGTTCCTTGCAAATTATGGACTTGTTCCCAAAGTATGAATTTCAGAGAAAATGCCACCCGTCAAAGAAATCAGTTATCAGACTACATTTTTTGTGGGATTTTTTTTAGTACGCAGAGTATCAGTGTCATCCAAAAACTGTTCAAGCCCCGACTAAGCTGTTAAAAAGAAAGCATCTTGCTATCCTTTATGAAAAGCATTTTGTCTCTAAGAGGCCAGTTTAAATTTCTCCAAGTGTTGCTAATGAAGGAAAACGGCTAATGATTGCACTTTTTGTTTTTTTCTTTCAACTTCAAGAATGAGGGCAGAATACAGATGAGTCAAAATCTTCCACAGTGTGTCTGACACCATTCAGCCTGCAGTGGTAAGGAAAGTTTATCTTCACTTTCATAGACATGACAAAAATCACCTTGACAGTTCTGATGCGGAGAGGAGAGGAGAGGAGAGGAGAGGAGAGAATTTCCTGGGTAGCATTTGTCTGAGGAAGATGCACAAGTAGCCTGACAGAAGGTCCCATCAGCCCTGAGTACCACTTCCATTCAAAATCTTTCCATCCTGCTGGAGTGTCCAAGTGCTTTAGAGGAGGACTCAAACCCCTTTGAAATGAAAAGAGATGTTTTCTTAGTTTTTACTTTCCAGTGATAGCTCAGTTTTATTTTCCCCATTTCATTTAGAGGCAAAACAGCTGCTTCAGTAAAGCCATGGACCTGAATTCCAGTCATTTCTCCAGACAAGCTTAATATTAAATCAAAGTTGTTCAGCAGTTGCTGCCCATTGTGCTCGTTTGTGTGGGATCCTCATCAAGCTGAGTCCTACTTAGTGACAAGCTTTCTGAGTCTGGAGGTACCTTTTGGTACAGCTTCCACTGCACAATGATGATCACGGACCTTGGTTGCTAGGTGTAGGTATAGATTATATACCAGAAGATGAAATCATCACTGTAAAGATTAGAGTTATTTTATTTTATGGACATTTTTGATATCTTCAGGGGTATAAAAGTTTTAATCTTTTTTTTTTTTTCCCAGAGTCCAATCTTTGGTTTGTTGGATATGAATTTACTTTTGTTTCTTTGGATTGAAAACCAACAGAGGACTTTTTGCTTTCAAATATGAATTCATAAGATTTTTTTCTTTTCTCTTTTGTGAGAGAGATTTTGTAGCTTTATTCTTTTTAAAATCCTTAAAAGATGTGATTGAAATTTTGTATGGCAACATACAAAATACATCCAAAGTACTTGGCAGGAGCCTGTATGGTCACCTGAATCTAGATTCCTGAAGGTTTTAAAGCCTATTTCTGTAACTGGATGCAAAAGTCTAAAGCGATGGAAACTGTAACTTGTACAACCCATGAATTATTTGCACTGTAAATTATGCTATTGATGCTGTGTTGCATGACAATCTACAGTGAATTATTGTGTGTTTATACTTTACCCCATATTTTGTTTTCCCTGCCAACCTGTTACCATTTGCCCCGGGATTTCAGACCTATTGTCTTACAGCTCTGCTGTAAATATTTGACCTCTCGTTCTCTCATTTGTCTGTTTTCTCCCAGCAAGTCTTTTCTTCTTCTTATAAAAAAGTCAGCTGGTGAGATGTCAGGCCATTGAGTGACAACCTGTCATGGGCAGCTACCCAAGCTGTGCAGCGCTGCCCCTCTGCAGGTCGCATCCCAACAGAGGAGCTGGACGGAGGGGGATTTCCTCGGTGTTACCAGAAAGGACAAGAGTCCTTCTGCAGCCAGCTTTTACCAGGGAGGGACTAGTAAACAAGGCAGATGCCACAGCACCTTGCCTGGCTGGCATTAAAGTTTCAGTGTAAAATCTGCTTGTGATACTAGCTTTCAAAATTTGTTCTCCCCAGGTGAAAAAACTACAACACTTCCAGCCTTTGAGGAATATTAAGGATCTTTCGTTTCCCCCATGGATTCACCTCTGTTGCATTGCAGGATATTTTGACCTTTAAAAATAAGATTATGAAAACAATAGGCCTATAGCCTAGAGGACTTCTGCAATCCATACATATATTCATTCTGCTTTGGTTAATGAAACATTTGGAAAAAGAATGAAGGTTAAGGTTCAGATAGTCTCTTACCAGCTTGAAACATTAGATCAATTTCAGGAAGAAGATAATCTTCAGTAAATGACTCAAAGAAAGATACAGTACTATACAGCCATTTGCAAGGGTATTTTCATTATTACAGCACATATGCTAGGTCACAGATCTGGTAGATATAACACAATTAAACAGAAATTCAAAGTAGTACATATAGGGGGAAAAAGAAACCAACCACAAACCAAAGCAAAAAAACCCCTCCAGAAATAAACAAAGATTAAATATGTCTTTCTTTTGATAGCATTTGTTGTTTAGCAGCATAACTTTAGCTGAACTAGTCTTTAAATGGTCAAGATTTACTTAGTCCTGCAATGGTTCTCTCTGACCGTTGAGCTGCCTGGGTAGAACAAGACGCACGTGACGGCTGCTGAGGGCTCCACTCTTACAAGCCCTTAGAGAACATCCTGCTACAGATAGTCCCCTGATTTAGCAAAACTGTTTGTACGGCCAAGGGTTTACAGTTCTGTTCCAGAGCCGTCTTCTGGCACATTTTGTTTATATAGTATTCTCACCGCCTGTTTCCAGACTATCTTTAATTCCCAAGAACAGAGAAAGCCTCTTATTTTTCCCATTACAGTGACTTGCCTTAAAATTAATGGGCCCTGTGCTTTTACCATGCTTTCTTTGCTTCCCTCAGTAAATGACTGGGGATCTATACTTCCTTTTGTTCCTATAAACTGATTCTCTTCAGTAAGACTTGTTTCCTCCAGTCAACACACAGGCCTGGAGCATGTGGTAAAACTGGTTGTCCTGACTGGCCCATTGGATGCCTGGCCTGTTATTATAAATTCTTATTACCTGACTGGGTCAGAAACCAGTGAAGGCTCCTGGAAGAAGCCATTTGGGGTCTTTACTTTTATTTTTTACCAGACAGTTGCTCTTTACTGCTGCCACATGGGAGCCACTTCTCTCATGCCCCAGATGAGATGCAGAATATCACCAGCTAAACAATTTATCTTAATGAAGTGAACCTCACTTATCTGGAGAGCAGGATGAATGTTGACATGTCAGACGTACTGTATTTTATTGTAACTCCATCAAAGTGAGTTGTTAGGCACGCTAATACAGGTACCACGCTAATAGCATTTTCGTCATCTCCAAAGCCTTTCTAAGACTGTTTCTACATAGGTTTTTATGGGAAATGTAGTTGCTAAATTGGCTGCAAGCAAGCATATGCTTTCTTCCCCAAATAAAATAGCAACATTGAAAACTGCAAATAGAAAATTATCTTGAAAACAAATATTCTATTACAGCATTCAGCAGAAACCTGCTTACAGCTCATGCCAAGATGTCCATAAAAGTGAGGTTTCAGAAAAATTGATTAAATAAGTAGTTATTACATTATGATCATTTAACAGAAAAGGTTGTTAAATATTTCTGCTAAATGCAAAGTTGCTTTGAATAATAAAGAGAAGTTCAGATACAGGCTGATTCATTTTTATGTAGATAGGGGAATTCATTAAGATTAGAACTATGGAAGATTATAAATCCATGGCAAGTCCTGGATCTAAATGTAATGCATTTTAGTATGTAGCTCTCAGTGCTTGACGACTGTGGCAACAGAAATTTACATCATTAAGAACGCTATAAGCAAATTATATTTCTACATTTATCTTTATTCATACCACAAGTTTCACTTGTTTATTGAATCAGGAATCTACAATAAAAATCATGAAGCTTAATTAATCCACTTCACTGATTATAAGGTGTCAAACAACTTAACAAGTAAAAGGAATTTTGTCAGTTGCATTTTATTGCAACATACTTGATAAGTTCTAGTAAATACAAAAAAGAAGTGTTTTTCTTACACAAAATGCATTTTCCAGTGTTTTGAACTCACTCAGAAGTCATTAGCTTCAGGCCACAGACAAAAGTTGCTGAGTAGGCTTGGAACACAGATAATCATCATCTATCTGAGCTTCACTCTACTATTAGATTACATTCAACATGAAAAATAAAAAACATGAGGAAAAATTTGACCATGAGACCTGAATGTTCATTGTTTTAATGCCAGCTAAGGAAATTTTGGGTGTCAGTAATCTGGAGGCACGTTTAGAGTTGTATTTTATCTTATTTCCTACATCAATATACGATTTTTTAAATAGCTGCTTCTAACTTCATGGCTGCTTACATCTCAGTTAGCCAGAAGAGATGATTAAATGGACATGTTATATACACAAATACTTTTTAAGGCTTTTCTTCTGTGAACCTTACTCCAGGACTGAACAGGAACAAGGGATCAGGAAAGTTAGGAAAATTAGTACCTTCAGTTTTGCAGAAAACTAAGCATTTCACAGTCATGCTTCAAATTCCATACAAAAGAGAGAAGAAAATTCCATATTGTGGGAGGATAATTTTGCTGGAAGCAGTGTTCATTCTAAAATGTAAGAATGCCTTCTGGGGCACAGCCTGTTCCACCAGGGAGAAGAAAAACAGCCCACATCTCCACTGAGCAGCTGTGGCCAAAGTGGCAAACATTAATAATGGACTGAATTTATGAACACATGGGTTACTGTGTGAAGTTAACCACGGGTTACGGGTATTCTTACTCACGATTCTAGCAGTTTGCATGCAAGTTTTAACCTTCCCCCCAGAACAGTTCTTCCTGGACACTCTGAAAGGGTTAAACTAAAAATACAAAACAAAAGCCTCTAAAGGTTCAGAAAAATCTTCAGAAAACTCCCCACGCGTGTCCTCTGCCCTCGTGTTACGACAAAGGTGGAGTTTAACCATCACAGTCCGCTGCTGCAGGCCTGAAGATGGGGCACAGCTCGGTCCTTGCCTGCGCTCACAGCCCAAACTGGCCGTGCTGGTGCACTGGAGGTGCGGGTCCATCACTCCGAGCAGCTGCCCGCTGCCTGACTGAGTTGGACCAGTCTGCCGGTTTCTGTTAAAGAAGCCTAAGCCTATTCTTATTTATATGACATATCAATTATCCTAAAGACCCAAAGATCACCTGGAGATCATTGGAGTTCGTAACCCGGGTTCCCTCAGCCGATGTTACAGCTGGGAAAAGTGACATGATTTTTTTCCCAGCAGATTTTTCCCAGATCTGTTGCATAAGGCTGATACTTCCATTGCCAAGTGTGTGAAGTAACATGCTGCTTTAAACTAGCAGAGCAGCAAAAAATTAACTGGAACACAGCTAAGAACTGCAACAAACCTATTTTTCAGTTTGGCTTTTGAGGTGCCGACCATAACAGGTGGAAAAAAGGGTAACTATCCTCGAACGAGTTTCATGTCTACAGCACAGCTTGCCCAGCCTGCTGGTTGGTGGTCCACCCACTAAAATTACTTATTGTCCGTAGAAACTAAAAAGCATAAAGTGATGCATAACACAGAGTTTGCTGCAGTGTGTCACTTAGTGAGCAAAGTTGTCTTCCCCAGACTGGTGGCCACAGCTCCAGGCATCCAGTGGAGCGCCTGTTAAAGTTATCTCTCACGACAAAATATGCACAGACTTCCTGCAGAATAAGTAGCCTATTCAGACTGCAGACTTATTGCACCATGTGTGCTTCATTAATTATTATTATTCGTGTTTTAATTGTTATTATTTTACAGTGCTCGAGAGGAATATAGGGGTTTTGTCATCCGTTAGAGACACAATTAGAAGAACTAGGCTCAAAGGAGTAGCAGAGGCAGATGGTATATTGGCAGTTAAATTTATAAAACTCTTCTCTCAAGTCTTGCCAGCAAGCAAAATATTTTTTGTCCTTTTTTTTCTTTGCTTCCAGGCAAAGAAGTTATTTCAAGATGAGTTTGCTGTAGTTGAGAGGGTAGAGAGGGTCATGATTGGGTGTCTCGAGTTTTGACATTCAGAAAAAAAGCCAAGAAACTAAAATTATTTTGACTGAGTCACAAATCATTTATTCATATGTTCTTGCCACAGAGAAAACTCCACTAGTTTCTAAACCCAAAAATATGTGCCATGTGTCCAGCTTCTCTCTTCTGCCTGTCACGTTTCTAGTTAACCTTGTTAACTGGGTTAGTAGAAAAACACTGGTGTAATGTAACACAGGCAGTGACCTGCCAGATGACCTATGCAGATCAGATGAAGAATATCAATTTCGGGGTTGATTAGGGGTGTGAATAGGACCACTCCTGCTAATAAAAGCTAGGGTTTTTTTTTACAAATCACATCCCTCACAGCAAAGCAGTAGCCTTCTGAGGTACTGGGAGCTGATCTGAACTGCAGGTGAGAGTGCAAGTGCTCACATACCAGAAAGAAAAAAAAAAGTTTACTGAAAGGGCAAATAGTAAGGCTGTCAGAGAGCTAGGATTACTTGTTTAAATGGCATTTTGGGTCAGGAAGCAGCTGGTCTTAAATAAGCAAATACTTGTTAGAAATTAGTATTGTGCTCTGTAAATATGGTGACATACAGGAGTTAAAGGATTTAAAGACCAAAAAGATATTGTGGAGTTTTCCAGTTTTCTGCTGGTAAAACGTGCAACCTGCGAACGTCACAAGTATTATATGAATGAAAATGGTGCCAAAAATATATTTTTGATATAGGGTAGTTTGAATACACTTAAGTTCCTGGCAGCGGGCCAGATTCTGCCAGGTTATGTGTTAGAAAGTTTTGCAACACCACCGTTTCCCAAGCGGAGTGTTTGAAGGCTCTGCTAAGCTGCATCCTGAAGTGCTTTTTTTCAAGGACACATTATTTAGCTGTGCTTGTACGGTCTCCTTCCCCTCTCTCTAGCACCTGTACAGAGCAAATACTTTGAGTGCTGGATGGGTGGCTGAGAGCGCGGACTCGCTCGCCCTCCTCCTGCTGCCTGCGCGCTGTGGAGCGGGGCCAGGCACGCTCGTGAGAATCTCCTCTTACTCGCCTCCAGTGAGTTCACTAGACCTGGTGGAAACACATGTTTCACATATTTTGGGAGGACGGGGGGAAAGAAAAGAAAAAAGAAAAGATTTATGAGTTCTGCCATACTTTCCAACCACTTTATAGAACAACTGAAAGCTTTCAAATATTCCAAAATGCAAAAAGGAATAGCTTGTTTCAGAAAAATAAGTCAGTTCTGTCTTTCCCAACCAACTCATTGCTCCAGGCAATGGGAGGGATATGTGCTATACTAGACAGGAAAAATTGTTACTAGCGTAGTGATTAGATTTTAAGTCCCCACAAAAGAAACCCCAATATTATCAGTACATTAATCTGCTTTCTTTCTTCAAAGGAGTCAAAAGCATAATTAGCGATGCAGAAACATAACTAAACAGTTCAACTCCCCAGTGAGTTTATATAGAAACATGACAAGGAACCTGGGTCATTACAGGTCCCTAGGTCCTATAATCCCATTCGTAAATTCATCGGCATCATCTGAAAATTGGCATACATTTTGACCATATCATTTCTGTGCAAAAGCTTTCTGTCCTTCACCTCTTTGTTTGTTGTACCTATGTTACAGTTTAACTTAAATAGCTTATGTTCTGCCCTGCTGCTTATACCTCTGTCAAGTGGTTCTCAGTCTTCCCTTTGCTGAAGGACCTTTCATTTTTTTCAATGTCTTAAGTATAATTAAAGGAATTATTTAGGCAGTGTGTTAATAATACATGATAAAAATAACTAAAAAACCACACAACCAAAAAACCACCAAATTCTATCAAAATTCATACGCACAGTTTGATTCTGGCTTGTGTCAGGCACGCAGCTCCAGGAGAGCTCCCCCTCCCCGACTGGATGCTCTCCAGACGGTTGTGTTAGCATTACATTTTATGGAATCTCATATGCTGTAAATCTCTGGAGCCTGAGAACAGCACTAGCACTGCTTCTAGCTCTGAGCTCTGAGGCACGTTCCCCCCAAGTGCACAGCTCACATCTGACACCCTTCTGTGAAGTCAGGACCCCATAGCTCAGAGCCCAAGCACAGCAATACGTGTGGGCTGCCCTGCTGTGGAAAAGCATGTATTGCAGCACCAAAAGTCACATCTGTACACTATAATTTCATAATATGTCAATTTAATAGCACGGTATCAGCTGGAGACCACAAATGGTACATAGAAATATTTCCCAAATTACCATAGCTTGTAGGAAAACATTTGACAGCTTCATTATAATACATGATTATAGGCTAAAGCAAGACTTGAGATGTAGAACCCACCCTAAATATTAAAAAAAAACCCCAAACCTTAGATTTTTAGCAAACGCAATTTAAAGACTGTTGCACAGATACAAATTTTCCCAATGAATAGAATCAGAGATTAATGGAATAACAATTCTCATTTATCCCAGCTCAGTACAAGTTACTTTCCCTCTGTTGCCAGAAAAGAGGGAAAGAAAGAAAGAACAAAGAATAGCTGAATATATTTGCACCCTGAAAAGGATCCATAGAGATCTGCACATCCTCCATGGGCCTGAGGCTTTCGCTCAGAGGCACTGTGGACAAGATCTTCCCTTACTGAACAGAAAATAGAGGGAAATAGAGGATTTCTTCTTCCCAGGTCTTGAGAGAAATCTCATATTCAATGGAATATGAGCAAATGTGGATGTCCGGGGGGGGATAATCTGGTTGCATCATACAAGATCAGTGAGGAAAGGTGTGCTCCCACCATCCAGTGGGAAGGAAACCTAGAGCAGGTGCTGCTGGGGGAGACTGTCAGCCACTGGAGCGGAGGGAGGCAGAGAAGACATCCAGGCTCGGCCTGAGGCATGGCTCCTCCACACAACAGAGCTGTGCTTCCGGCGCACTGGGTAGACTTTGCAAGGATCTTAATCCTTACCACTATTATCAGGCACATTTCCAATGCCTGCATCTACATTGAGAAACAAATCAACACCAGGAGAAGATCCTTAGCTCGGAAGCCAAGAGGTATGGACAAGCTTACGTGCGCTTTGCTGACAGCGAGCCTTTTCTATGCTAAATTGCCTTGCAGTTAGTTCTGAGTTGCCTTCTGGGATTTCCTTCTGGACAGGCTGTTTTTTGGGGGGGGGGTCTTTTTAGTTCAAAGTTTCTGATGTAATGTAAGAATATGTAGCAGTGATATTCCTGTAGCATGAAATTGAGGGGGGTTATTGCATGGGATCCTGCGTGACATGAGTGCATCTAGGGGCAAACCCTCCTGGTTCATACAGAGTCAAACTCTGCTTCTGTCTCTTGCTTTTTCCATAGTGGCTTTTGGGATCAGTTCCCAGAGTGAATTATTTCTAGAACCACAAACTGGAATGGACATTGAGAGGGCTAACCAGAGCAACCCAAAGCACCAAGGGAGCTAAGAACTAGCAGGGTGGATGATCAGAGCTCCCGTGTCCAGGCTCACTGCCAATTTTGGCAGAATAGACATGTCCATTGTACTAGTTAGCCTGCATAGCAAAGCACAGAAACATAAAATCGGGCAAGGATTTTAAGAGTTGATCATCAGTTTCACAGTTGATACTAAAGTGCTCACATGACTTCAAACTAAAATAAGAACCTCTTCAGAGATTACCTTTCTGTTAAGGCTTTGCCTATGTACAAAAGTGATTGTCTTTCAGGACTCTGTGGCTGCGGCTCCTCTTATCTAATTTTAGATGTATATATTTAACCTATTCTTCTAGATGTTATATGTAATCAATGAGGAAAAATAGTCACTTTAGGGGGACTATTAATTTCTAGGTGAAACCTAGTGGAGACATGCTGCATATTGCTGCAAATGATGAAGTCAAACATTTGTTTATAATGAACCTCTTACAGTCTTCTCTTTCCTGAATTCTATGAAGCGAAAGCCATTTATGGTATAACATCATTAAAAGGTTATAGTTTAAATGAGTGTTAATGTAAAACTAAAAAATGCTTTCATATTTTCATATTTTGTAGTATTTCTCCAGAATTATTTCTGATAATGTTGATGATCTGTACAGAATATTTAAATGCAAAGTACACAATAATCTTTTGCAAGAAGAGCTACACACACTAAGATTAAAAAAAAACAACCAAAACTGAAAAAAACCCACACTTGGTTTAAAGATGAATGCTTTCCCCTCCAATAAAATATGTCATTACCAAGGCAGAGACTTGTATCATGCTTCTGGTAGTTCAAAGAATCGTGTACTTTTTTGGCACTTCTGTGTAAACAACTTAAATTCTTGCTCTTAGTGAATTGTATTAGTTTTGTGGTGATTCACCAGGACTTTCATAAGAAAATGAAACATATACTATCATTATTTTTGAGGTATTTACATATGTAATTTTATCCATATCTGTCACACCCCAAAGCTCTTTGAAGAAATTGGCAACAGGATGTGACAGCCTCAGATGCCTCAAAGATATGCGTCATGGAAAAGGTCTCTGGAGGAGGAAAGGGAGACCTTACTGGTGCCACCTCTGGAGGTGATTGTCTAATCTGATACCTGAAGGCCCATGTATAAGGGAGGGGTTGGGCACTTGAAACATATGAGACACCAGAGAATCCAGATGAGAGCTACAAATGCCCGTGACGCCAGACTTCCTTAATTCTGATGAGGTTTATAAAGGCCAGGGATTTACAGCACGGAGGTAATAAAAGAAGGACAAAATTCTTGACCTGGTTAATAGTGACTAAACACTGAACTGCTGTGAGTGTCAGCTTGGTGCCTGAGGGCTCCAATAAATGTCTGACCTCTGTAAGACTAGGGAGATGAGGAGTTCACAGGTGTGAGGTGCATTACCAATGTTGCCTTAGTACCAACAATAAGTTACCTCAGTCTTTATTCTCTCTCATTTGCAACTAAAATGGGAACATAACAGTGACTGATCACCTAGCTGTGCCGCTTATGCACCACTTTTCAGTCAAAATGTACTGAGTGATCCAGGATTTACTTTTTAAACTGCCTAAATTAGACTAGCTCATTTTCCCCAACCCTGGGGATCCCTAACATATTTCACTCAAAATAAAATTAGGCACTTTAAATAGCTCATACAAGCAATCCAACTTGTTTCACTTGACCTGTGAAAAGGAGCATTATCAGAAAAATGGCAAGAGAGTGTTTCCAGCAGCTGGGGAACAGCTGGCAATTGGTGACCCTCTCAGCAGAAACAGTCATTTGCAGAACACACCAGTTTGTGCCCCTGTTTCACTTACCCTTACATCCTAGGAAAGTGGTATGGGGATGTAGACACTGAAATGTTAGCTGCCTCAGAACTAGGCAACTGGTCATCTCCTTTGGGCACCTTGAAAGGTTCTTGGATGATATATTGTAATTTTTAGAATAAAATAACAAAAATTGATAGGTATAGTGTTGTAAAAAATCTATTAATGGTTGCTCATTCACCATTGTGCCCAGTAGGGAAATAGCTATAACAAAAGAACATCATTTCAAACAACAAAAAAAGATGCTAGTCAATGAGTGAGTTTGTAGTCATTTTTTAATTTTCAAAAGTACTTATGAAACAAAGATGTAATTTATCTGTTTAGAAGTGAGAGTAAAATGAAGGATTTTGAGAAAATATTTTTGTAACGTTGCAACAAAAGGATTTGTTCAAACTTGGCATTAAAATAAGTGTAATTTTGAGTGTGAGAAGGGAAATGATCTTGTCTTTCTATGCAACATTATGTCCGGGTCAAATGCTCAGTCTTGAAGAACATTAAAATACAATGAGAATTTAAAAGGATGCTCAGAACATTATTTGAATTCAGATTAGCTTAGTTTTTCCATTCATAGGAAAGGAGGCTGAAAGGTGATATATCTGTTGGTGGAGGATTTTTCAAGTTTCATAATAAAGACAGGACAAAATACTGTTGCTGGAAGTTGAAGTTACAAAAAAACCCAAAAACCTTGAAATAAGATGAGGTCTCCTAGCAGCATAGGAGTAGCAATGCAACTAAACACCAAACATTGAGGGAGAAGGTGCACTTACCATTAGGGACTTTAGAATCAGATTTGATATCACAGAATCATAGAATAGTTTGGGTTGGAAGGGGCCTTTAAAGGCCATCTAGTCCAACTCCCCTGCAATGAGCAGGGACATCTTCAACGAGATCAGGTTGCTCAGAGCCCCGTCCAACCTGACCTGGAATGTTGCCAGGGATGGGGCATCTACCACCTCTCTGGGCAACCTGTGCCAGAGTTTCACCACCCTCATTGTGAAAAATTTCTTCCTTATATCTAGTCTGAATCTGCCCTCTTTTAATTTAAAACTGTTCTCCTTTGTGCTATCGCTACAAGCCACGTTAAAATGTCTGTCCCCATCTTTCTTATAAGCCCCCTTTAAGTAGTGGAAGGCTGCAACAAGGTATCCCTGAAACCTTCTCTTCTTCAGGTTGAATAACCATATTTGAAGAGAATTTATTTAAAACCAAATTTTTATGTTCTGTACAGTTGTGTTTGAATGGTTATATCTGGGGCAGAAAGGAGAGGGAGGAAAGGGAAGGTTGTTGGGATAGTCCCTTTGCTTTTAAAATCAGTGAGTTTAATCCCCTACCTTCATGGGCATTAATGAAGTGCACCTGTATAACACTCAACATGCAAAATAACATTTGTGCTTAAAGTTAGCAATTACAATTAAACATCATTCTCTAAAGCTTAACAATGATTCCTTTCTCCATCTTTAGATAGAGGGAAGCCTACGTAAATCTATTGAAAAGTTGACCTTTTTTTCCCTCTGGAGAACGAAATATTAGCTATTGTCAAAGATGAGACAATTAATAGCATAGCTCCATGTGTTGAGAGGTTACAGAGAATTTTAATTTGCAGATGACTGACTAGTGTTTAATGATTATTGCTCACCTGATTTAGGGTTGTGAAGGCCAAGAAGTTTTTTGATTGGCTTTGTTTATATCATAGGTCTTGGTGAGGTCATCCGGGTACACTTCACCTGTACCTCACATGTCCATCGCCTCCCTCGTAAGACTTTGGGAAAACGCTGGTCTCATCTGTGACATTGATGCAAAGCTGAGTCCATCAAGCAGTAAAATTACTTTGTGAACTTGTTTGGATGTAATACAAGTATTCTGTATGAAACTCAAAGATTTGTGGTGTTCAGTAGGTCTGGCTACAATAATTCTTAAACTCCAGGCAAGCTGAAAGCATAAGAAAATACACAGTGACAGCTGGCTACCCCCAAACTGTTGCTCAAGAAGAAAATTTTAAATGTCCAGACCTTATCTTGTCATGAACAAGTGACGTTTTCATACCACATACTGTACCTTGTTATTTCTGTACTAGGCTTGTGCAGAGCTGCTGGGAACGGGTGATGGTAATGCTGCTTCTGCCGCGCCTTATTTGGAAGATTCTGTTTCTGGAAAAAAATATAATTTTTAAGGGAAAAAAGATCTTATGGACATTCTGTTTGAAAGTTACCAGCATTACAGCGGTTTTGCCTCTGAATACCTGGGAACTATGAGAGACTATACAGGACTAGATGGGTCATTAGTTTGATCTGGGAGGGCAATATGTACGGTCCTCTCCCACATGCAAAGACTAACATCGTGCCTTGATTCTCTAAAGAAAGTGATAGTAACTCACACTCTCCAGCTGTGATTTCTGAAGTGGTTAATCTCTTCCTTGATGAGATTTGACAAGAAATGTACGGACTGATTGAATGGATTCTTCTAGGTCTGTAACATTCATCATTCCTTTTCCTCAGTGTTTTTTTCTTTTCTTCTCTTAAAAGTCTTTGTAGACTACATGGGAGTAGATAGGTCTATTTCCAGGCAGGTGTCAGATCATTGATGAAAGATGTTGGAAAGGACAGTGATGGCTGTATGAAAGAGGCAAGCCACCCTCTTGAAAGTCAATATTTATCCTTCTCCTTTCCTCGTACCAGAGATCAGTATTAGCGGGAGGAGGTGAGCTGCAAATTGACAGTACAAGCTGCTGTATGCAATTACATGCAAGGGCGAAAGATCTCTGGAGATGAGGAAACCCACATCAGCTCCTTTAGCCAGTATCTGAGTTTGTTATTGAAAGCATTCCTTCTGCACTCACTGAGGTTATTTCACCATAACGCTCAAGGCCGTGCTGGCTGACCTGGTGCTGCTCTAGGAAGTATTATATTCTTACTGCATTTCTCTCCTGAGACAGGTAATAAGTTCACATCCTGAAGGAGCATCTAAATCTTTGTGCTTCTAACCTTGTTGTCAGAGCTACCTACGGCGGGGGTGAGAATGCGAGGGGCTTCGCCTAAGGAAGCACCTCTGCAGGCCCCCGGCTCCGTGTTTTCTGTCGGATCCATCACGGCGAGACAAATGCATTAGCCGTTTAGCACAAGATGGCCTCTGCAAGGCTGGAATAACGGGAGACTTAACCGTTCCTGTGTGGTCTCAGGTGGCTACTTAAGCACAAAGGGGGAGGTTTCCCTGCATTTTAGAGAAATTAATGCTGCAGCGCTTTTTAATTTATATTCTGGGTGACTCTCAGATCAATAAATTTATCTATAAATGAGACAGGGTTTACCAATGCGCTAGTCCCTCTTGCCTGTTAAATCTACATGAATGTCAATTCCAAAGTATGTTGGCCAGAACATGCAACCACGTATGTGTTAGAAGAAAAAAAAATGGAGGTGGAAAAAGGTGATTTCCCCCCCCACTCCTCCTTTTTTTTTTTTGGCATATAGCAGAACTTTCTCTCTGGTAAAAACAATGCTTTTAAAGGACTGTAAAAATGTTACAGCTTAAACTTTTGTTTGCATGTCAGAACACTGAGAATTAACATAAGTTTCCACACTTACTAATGAAGAAACATGAAGAAATATGAGTGGTTGCTGTCAGTGACTTCAGGAAGTGACCCATTTTTGAATACAAAACTCTCCTTCAATGCAGAGAATAGTTGATAATAAATTATGGCTTAGTGCAGCTGAATTTTAATAAAGATTTCATAACATAATAGGGCATTTATTTATGTATTTAATTTCTGCTTACATGAAGAGGTATTCATTAATCTCAACAATACTGAAGTCAAAATGAGTTATGCCATCATTTTAAAGGTCTGAAGTTTCACTCTGTGCCATTAATTAGCAATGTATTTTACTAACAGTACTTTAACTAATACTATTAGCTAGCAATAGGTACTTTGGCCTCTAGAAAAAAATGTATTTGCCAACTTTGATTTGGCTAGTAACTTTTGCTTGACTACATGATGCCTCCAATCTTTGTTATTAATTATCCATGAACATTCATGTGAACACATAGTTTTTTCATTCAACAGTATTTGCAAAAGTCACATAAAAGTTCATTTTAGCAGTACATCTCATATATTCTCATGTTCTTTACCTATGATGCATATTACTGTTACAGCTCCCACCGAGATGAATTTGCCCTTAGCTAGAATTACACTGGCTCACTCTGCTACCTTTGGAAGTCCCCAGATTAAGGCCAAAGGATGATCACTATGATGTCTTTTTACACTTAAACCTCATGCCTACATATGAAGCAACCAAAAAGATTTACAGCTCTGTGTGTACGTGACAGACTGCACCTATAATTTGTTCCTAGTCTGCTCTATGCCTTTTTTATTCCCCTCCGTTTGCATACAGATAAATGATATTGGCATTTTTTTGATGAAAAAAAAAAGTTATTTCTGGTTATTTCCCAGGCATGTGGCCTATAACCATGTTTAACGGTACACAAAGCTTAACAATTTAATGGTTTCATTGTTCTCTGTTTCAGAATTGATTCTGTGTGCTCTAAAAAGTAATACTGTGTCACCAGTAATTCATCTCAGAATGGCTCTGGCTGCCAATGCTTGAATAGGCTAAAATTTTTTGAGCATAGATGGATTTCCATCTGTCCCATATTGAAAGTTGAGAATTAATAGCAGGCTTCCACTCAAAAATCGTTATCTTCACAAGGACAGAATATAGATAAGTATCAATGTCTTTCACTCAGATACCTTTCATGCAGACTGACATTATTTCTCTATCAACTTAATTAAGCATTGCAAAGTAAATGAAACAAGACAAACACAGTCATTTTAATTTAATTGAACCCAGAGCTTGTCATAAGAAAAAAATAAGACATACGGAAGTCTCCTGAAATAGTTATATCCAATTAACTGTGTATAGACAGGAAAGGGTCGGTCATAAAAATTATGTAGGTGATGTGAGTTATGTTCTTATAATAACAGGTCATAAGGCAACATTTACTTTGTCCTGGTAATTGATTATCACTGCTCTCCCCCACTTCCTGACTAACTTCGAAATGCCTTGTAATGACACTCTTACTAGATCTTAGCACTCAAGGACAGAATTTTGGACACTCAAGGACAATATTCTGGAAGAGCTATTACATTGTATGATCCAAAAGTTTTCTCATACCAGAAATCAGAAAGACAATCT
>NW_010559832.1:0-5368 GCF_000687285.1 Phaethon lepturus
CCCTTCTGAACAGCCTGTAGCCATCGATAGTTGCACTCCAGTCATGGGATTCGTCTCACCAAGTGTCAGTAATGGCAACCAGGTTGTAGCTTTCTAATAGCACGGTGGCTTCCAACTCCTCCTGTTTGTTGCCCACGCTGTGTGCAATGGTGTAGGGGCACTTCAGCCAGGCTGTTGGCTGTGTCACCTTCTTAGAGGAACATCCCTTAGTTCCTTTCAGATCTTTCACTAGTGCAACAGGCTGAGGGGCCCTGCTAGCACCCCATCCCTCTAACCTTGGCGTGTCATCCCACAGCTTGTCATGGGCAAGCCTGATATTATCCCACTCCCCCTTCAAGTCTAGTTTAAAGCCCTGTCAATAAGCCCCGCCAGCTTGCAAGCAAAGAGCCTCTTCCCCTTTTGAGGAAGCTTAAATCCGATGCCAGCAAGCCAGGGCATCCCATTATGAAAAAACCCAAAACTGTGGCGGTGACACCAGTCATGTATTAATAGACTGGGCCCTTCCTGTTTCAGAACTTTCCCTTACAGCTGCTTTTGGCTACCATTCACTCAAATGTGTCAGTGTTGTGCTTATACCTGGTCAGTACTGAGACTGCTCTATACTTCACTGCAAAGGACCTGCAGAGGGAGAAAATTCCTCTGCAGTACACAGCAATTAAAACTTCCTGGGTAAGTGTCAAAGAAGTTGTAAAACCAACTTACCACCTGAAAGCCCAACCCTGCCTTAGCTCTTAAGCTGATGGGTACTGGGCACATCGTTTTCTCATAATGGAATAGAACTAAATTAAATGTATGTTGACAGCAACCCTATGGAGCACCTGCAAACCACACCACGTGCACGAGACCTTGGTGGTGGGGATATCTCCTTCCAAACCACCAGAGTCTGCTGAAAGGGGCAGAAGCACCCCTGGGGAATAATGCTCTGGCAAAGGCAAAGGGTGGACAGAAACCCCACTGCTACGGGAGAGGCCCCGACTGCCACTCCTCTGTCTCCATGGCAGACTGTCCAGCCCACAGGCCTGATGTGGAAAACCCGTGCTCCTCTGGGTCATGGGAGATGGAGCCCTGCATGGGACGTGCCCGAGCATGGCCATACGCAGACATCCACGCGCTGCCTTCAGACAGCACGCCCTTTAAAACACGCTGGAGTCAGTACTGCAAACGGTGAAGTGATGGCCCAGGGCAAACCTCAGGAGCCTGCTCTTCCCTAAAAGCCAGCCGTCCAGAGGTGGTGGACAGATGCCGATGCTGACAGGACTGGAGCAGGCACCAACCCGGCACCAAGATGCTCGATCCATATGTAGGGTCGTTCTGCTGACAGCGAGAGACCAAGGAGCAGGCTGGACACACAGGGGACGATCAGAAGAACACGTCTGCTGTATTGCCCTGATCTGGGCTGTGGTGATCAAGCCCGGAGGTGCCCAGCAGAAACCCTGCCAAACAGCCCCAGCCACATGATTCACGTACCTTTGTAATCTTTTTCCCAGTTCTTGACACTCCTTTTTGCTGCCCCAGTTTCCTCCCAAACGAACAATCTGCCTCTAGCTACTTTTTCCCCATTCACCCCAGTTTTGCTACACCTGTACTCAAATCTAGTATTTCCAATACCTTTACCTAGATACTCTTGCGCAGTTTGGCCACTTCTAGCATCACTCCCCTGACAGACTGACGAAATCCAGCCATTCCTCCCTCACTGCAGTCTGTCATCTCCCATCTCTCACGTCACGTCCCGTTGTTCCTGCCTCCTGTTCCGCTAGCTTAATCCCAGCCTTGTCAGCAGCCCAGCCATTTGCCTACAGCCCCAACACCAACGAAACAAGAAATATTAGTGAGAACAACCCGCAGTGTTCAGAGCTGCTGGAGCCCCGGTGATGGAGGACACCCCTGCTCGGTACGCAGCCTGGGAAGCCCGACCTATGCCTCTCACGGAGGCCCAAGCGAAGGCTGAGCGCAGCAGACTAGCCAGCACAAAACCCACAAAACCCAGCTTGGGACCACACACTCCAAAATATTGTTTCCAGATCAGAGCCCGTGGGAAAACTTTAGGACAGAGGTATGTAATTCAGGGACAATTCATCTCTAAGTGCCTAGCCAGGAAGGAAATAAAATTTAAGGAGGCTCTCTTACCCAACTGGCAAAGGCAAAACTAAATCAAAAGGTTTGGAATTAAATTACAGAAATTCTCACTGGTAATGAGGTAAGATTTCCTAACGAGGAAGTCTACTGTTCACTGCAAAAGCTCATGACTTTAAATCTCAGGGAGCATAATTCATACCTCTCGAGGAGCTGTCACGTTAACACTACAGCTCTGGCTGTGCAATTTGATCACGGTGGCCACTTCCTGCTCTTAAAAATCCGCTGTCCGGGCTGTCTCACACGAGGGACGCCAGCCTCGGCTGCGCCCGGCAGTCGGGAGAAGCGCTGGAAGAGCCGGATCACCACGAAGCTCTGTGGTGGCTTTGACAACCCCCTCAACACCAACGGCCCTGCAAGCACCCCAGTCCTGCCCTTTGGCACAGGGGTGCTGACAGACCCCCAGGAGCCAAGGGCAGGGTCCTCGAGAGGGGTCGGCTCTGCCTCCGGCACACCGCTGCTGCTGGGAAGACGGCATCGCTGCCGGCACACTGCTGCATCCTAAAGGGACAGCCGTGCCACAAAGCTGGTTCAGTGGCACCTGCCACGGCCAGAAGCGCACCCAGACCTGGCAGCTCTCTCTTCTCCTGCCCGCCTGTGCTGTCCCTTCCCCTGGGCTGCCCGTCTTCACGAGGGATTGCTCCCCAGGGCCTGACATGGTAAACCCCGGCCCTGATCTCGACTCTTGCAGCACCACCGTTGATCACGCTTCAAGATGCGGATTTCCTGGGACCCCTGGCACCAGGAGGGCAAACCGCACCCTGGGGGCATCAAACACAGCATGACCAGCTGGTCCAGAGAGGGGATTGTCCTGCTGTATTCATCGTTGGTGCGGCCTCACCTGGAGTACTGTGTGCAGTTCTGGGCCCCACTGTTTGAGGAGGATGTGAAGGTCCTCCAACGTGTCCAGAGAAGGGCGACAAAGCTGGTGACATGGCTGGAAGGCGTGTCCTGTGAGGAGCAGCTGAGGACTTTGGACTTGTCTAGTCTGGAGACAAGGACGCTGAGGTGCGACCTCATTGCTGTCTGCAGCTCCCTGAGGAGGGGACATGGAGAGGGAGGTGCTGAGCTCTTCTCCTTGGGATCCAGTGATAGGACTCGTGGGAATGGCTCAAAGCTGCATTGGGGGAGGTTTAGACTGGACATGAGGAAGCATTTCTTTACCGAGAGGGTGGTCAAACCCAGGAGAGAGGTGGTCAATGCTCCAAGCCTCCAAGCCAAGTGTTGAAGAGGCTCTTACTGGACAAGTTACTTTTATTACTAGCCAAGCTTAGCAGTGAAAATATTACAAGTTAATTCAAGCAGAGCAAATTGTTAAGATCTGTGCTGATTTTGGCTGGGATGGAGTCAATTTTCTTCGTAGTAGCTTGTACAGGGCTATGTTTGGGCTAAGTGTGGATGTGGCACTTCAGGACATGGTTTAGGGAACATGGTGGCGCTGGATTAACGGTTGGACTTGATGATCTTGAAGGTCCTTTCCAACCTTAGTGATGCTGTGATTCTGCTTTGGATTTGTGCTGAAAACAGTCCTGATGACACAGGAATGCTTTAGCTGCTGCTGAGCAGTGCTTACACAGCGCCAAGGCCTTTTCTGCTTCTCACCCCACCAGCGAGGAGGCTGGGGGTGCACAAGAGGCTGAGAGGGGACACAGCTGACCCCACTGACCAAAGGGACACTCCATGCTATACGACGACATGCTTGGTATATAAAGCTGGGGGAAGAAGAAGGAGGGGGACATTCAGAGCGATGGCCTCTGTCTTCCCAAGTAACCGTTACCTGTGACGGAGCCCTGCTGTCCTGGGGATGCTGAACGCCTGCCTGCTGATGGGAAGTGGTGAATGGATTCTTTGGTTTGCTTTGCTTGCGTGTGTGGCTTTGGCTTTACCTATTAAACTGTCTTTATCTCAACTCATGAGTTTCCTCACTTTTTACCCTTCTGATTCTCTCCCCCATCCCACTGCAGGGGAGTGAGCAAGTGGCTGCGTGGGGGTTAGCTGACGTTTGGGGTTAAACCACAACAAGATCCCAGGTACTTCACCAGAAACACATTCACAGAGTGAAAAGTAAAATGAAACCATAGCTGCCTTGGTACTTCTGACCGCGTGTCTCCGTTGAAAGGCTGGGGCAGCTTCACACCACTGTTCTGACACCCAGAGCGAGCACTGCAGCAGCAGGTACCTGCTTGCAGCTGGGTGCTCAACACAGAACAAGTACTAATGGAGTATGTGTATTTGGGGGCAGGGCGGAAAAGGGTGCTACGGCAGTTATTTAAAATCAGCTGCTGAATTTTTAAACTTCTAAGGCTACTATAAAAGGTGTGTCGTAAGTAGCATCCACACGTTTTTTGAACACTTCCAGTGATGGCGACTCCACCACCTCCCTGGGCAGCCTGTTCCAATGCTTGACCACCCTCTCGGTGAAGAAATATTTCCTACTATTCAACCTAAACCTCCCCTGGTGCAACTTGAGGCCATTTCCTCTTGTCCTATCGCTAGTTACTTGGGAGAAGAGACCAACACCCACCTCACCACAACCCCCTTTCAGATAGTTGTAGAGAGCGATGAGGGCTCCCCTCAGCCTCCTCTTCTCCAGACTGAACAACCCCAGTTCCCTCAGCCGCTCCCCATCAGACTTGTGCTCCAGACCCCTCCCCAGCTCCGTTGCCCTTCTCTGGACACGCTCCAGCACCTCAATGTCCTTCTTGTAGTGAGGGGCCCAAAACTGAACATAGTGAAGACACCACCCTTAACAGGGATGACAGACTTGGTGTTTGACGTGCTCTAACACCTCCAGTCCCCATTTCTGTCCATCCTGAGGGTCACAAAGTGTCACAGCGCTCCTCTGCTAAGAGCCAAGTTCTGAAAACCATCAGTGAGCTCTTCCATTTCCATGACACTTTGAGATATCATTGTGTCCCAAAACTTGCTGCAGGGTTTTAGGACAACCCCCGCTCTGGCCCAGACCAACAGCAAGATCCTCAAGCTTTGACTGTTTTTCCTGCACTGTGCCCGCAGCGCTGCGCAGGGCAGGAGCTGTGGCTGTCAGAACCCCCGTCAGGTCAACGAGACCCTGCACCCGGCACGTCACAGCACCAAAACTCAGCTTGCAGAGACTTCTGAGCCTGAGGTCCTCACACCAAGGGCTGGACAGGAAACGAAACCAAAACACCCTCAAACGACCCACCGATTGCTACAGATCCAGGCAGGTTCTGCGCTCGGGTGGCGGGGTCGCTGC